>NC_042971.1:36108120-36408120 GCF_901001165.1 Salmo trutta | reverse complement strand
CAGTAGAGCAGTGCCTCGAGGTCACACACTTAACGAAAAGTGTTGTGAAATGTAATGTAATGTCCGCTGGTGTGTTATCCGCTGGTGTGGATGCTTGCCATATATACTGAACAAAAACATAAATGCAACATGTAAAGTGTTGGTCGTATTTTTCATGAGCTGAAATAAATTATTCCAGAAATGTTCCATTTGCACAAAAAGCTTATTTCTCTCAAATTTTGTGCACAAATGTATTTACATCCCTGTTAGTGAGCATTTCTCCTTTGCCAAGATAATCCATCCACCTGACAGCTGTGGCATATCAAGAAGCTGAAAACAGCATGATCATTACACAGGTACATCTTGTGGGGGCAATAAAAGGCCACTCTAAAATGTGCCGTTTTGTGCAAGTTTTGAGGGAGCGTGCAATTGGCATGCTGACTGCAGGAATGTCCAACAGAGCTGTTGCCAGATAATTCAATGTTCATTTCTCTACCACAAGCCACATCCAATGTTGTTTTAGAGAATTTAGCAGTACATCCAACCGGTGTAACCACGCCAGTCCAGGACCTTCTTCACCTGCGGGATCGTCTGAGGAGGGGGGATGCTGAGGAGTATGTCTTTTGTTGGGGAAAAACTAATTCTGATTGCCTGGGCCTGGCACCCCAGTGGATGGACCTGGCTCCTAAGTAGGTGGGCCAATGCCCTCCCAGGTCCAACCATAGCTGCGCCCCTTCCCAGTCATGTGAAATCCATAGATTAGGCCTAATGAATTCATTTAAATTGACTGATTTCTTTCTATGAACTGTAACTCAGTAAAATCTTTAAAGTCGTTGCATGTTGCGTTTCTATGTTTGTTCAGTATTTTTATGTATAATTTATCATTATAGTTATTGCTATAGTGATCATCCTTGGTGTGGATGGTCCTATAGAGAGGGTACCTACAGTACAGGCCAAATTCCAATAGGGAATGATCATCAGAAAATAGTATTTTTAAATGGTCCGCTGGTGTAGATGCTTGCCAACATTTATAGTTATGTATAATTTATCGTTATAGTTATCATCCTTGGTGTGGATGGCCCTTTAGAGAGGGTACCTAGAGGCCAAATTCCAATATGGAATAATCATCAGAAAATAGCATTCTTAATAGATGTTAATCTTGAATGTGTATCGAGTGCGCTGAGAGTCGGGAAGCAAGTACAGGGAGTGAGTGTTTTAATAAATAAACAAAATAATAAACATGAAACACAAACAACACACCGACATGAAACAGAGTCAATAACACCTGAGGAAAGAACCAAGGGGAGTGACAGATATAGGGAAGATAATCAAGGAGCTGATGGAGTCCAGGTGAGTGGCATTAGGCGCAGGTGCGCGAGACGATGGTGACAGGTGTGCGGGTTAATCAGCAGCCTGACGACCTAGAGGCCGGAGAGGGAGTACACGTGACAGAATGATTGTTAGAATGTCAGAGGATTGCTAACTTTGATTTGAGTGCTATCATAACCCACTACTTGTGCTGGAATATTTTGTATATTTATACCTCACCTTCGACCCGTAATATGACTATGCAATTAACATGAACAAAGCCTATTCAATTGAATTATATGACTCCATATTAATAGCAATGTGGAAGCAGGACTATTGTTGAGCATCAGTCATTTGTATTTTTATTTATTAGGGATCCCCATTAGCTGCTGCCAATGCAGCTATTCTTCCTGTGGTCCAGCAAAATTAAGGCAGTTTTACAATTTTAAGAACATTACAATACATTTCACAACACATTAAGTGCCTCAGGCCCAATCATGAAAGGTCTGATAATTGTCTAAGGAAAATATTAAATTACATTGTAAAATAAGTGATTACATTATACAAGTCATAACCATCATTTTCAAGGCAGTACTGGCATTAACAAAGCAATCACATTCTAGACATGATCAGAGAGAGAGAGAGAGTTTATGGCCTGAAAGTCCGCAGGGAGTATAGAGAGAGACAGTCAGTATAGGTCAGCAGGTCAGGAACAAAAGAGAACAACACAATTAGTCTGAGACCCTCTTATAACATCTGACTGTTTGGATTCAAAATATGAGTTGTTGACCAATAGCAGGACTGTAAAGTTAACTTCCAATCACACCATCAGACCTATGGATGTCAACACAACATAACCTCTGCTTCCCAGATGTGTGACAGAATGGGGGATAGTGAGAGCAGCAGAGATAATTCTGCATTCCTGAGAAATACAAAATAATCTTTGCAATATAGTTCATAAGAGTCAGGTCTGAGGCACGGCCACCACTACATCACAGAAAGAAAAGGTAGCCTGACGGGTAGGAGCGTTGGGCCAGTAACTGAAAGGTTGCTGGATCGAATCCCCAATCTGACAAGGTAAAAATCTGTCATTCTACCCCTGAGCAAGGCAGTTAACCCACAGTTCCCCGGGTGCCGATGACATGGACGTTGAGTAATGCAGCCCCCTGCACCTCTCTGATTCAGAGGGGTTGGGTTAAATGTGGAAGACATGTTTCAGTTGAATGCATACAGTTGTACAACTGACTAGGAAACCCCCTTTGATAGACATGGGCAGTAAAAGGGGAGTGTTTGTTCACTCAAGCCCCATTAACAGGTGAATTATATTACTAGATGCACTGAAGGCAAGGAAAAGCATTGTGGCAATATACATTTATAGTGGTAATAACAACTGTGACAGGTGTGTATAGAGGCTTTCAGTAAAGCTCACCTCTGAGAGAAAAATGCTTTTCTCAGTTCTCACTGCTTCTGTTGTTATTAAGGTAATATCAGTTAGAAACAGTTTTTATTCATATCAGGTATAGAGTTTTCCATAAAGGTCTGTCTTGAATGTTCTTAGACAAGTGTTTTGTTGACTTGAACTGATACTAAATTAACAGAGCAATACGTTTGGGTTCTTCTTCATTGTGTCAGGTCCAGAGCAAATAGTTGAGCTCTTATATCCATAAAATGGAGCCAATGTCACGTCCTGACCATAGTAAGATGTGATTTTTTATGGTAGAGTAGGTCAGGGCGTGACAGGGGTTTTGTGTTTTTCTATGTTTTCTATTTTTATGTTTAAGTTCTAGTTTTTCTATTTCTATGTTGTTGTTTTTTGGGTTGATCTCCAATTGGAGGCAGCTGGTCCTCGTTACCTCTGATTGGAGATCATATTTAAGTAGGGGTTTTGTGGGTGATTATATTTTGAGTAGTGTTTGTTTCTCTCTGCGTCACGGTTTGTTTTGTCATTTTCAGTTATTTATGTATTGCAAAGTTTCACGAATTTAATAAAATGTGGAACTACAACCACGCTGCACTTTGGTCCGCGCCTTTCGACAGCTGTGACAGCCTAAATGTTGGTCAAATTGCTCAACCGTCCGTCTCTCCTGGTATTACCTGTGTGGGGGGTAAAATAGGCGTAAGCTTGACTGGACACCTTGTCCTGAGATTTAAACTTTGAGTGATTTATGATAGTCACAATACATGTTGAGCCTGTCACCATCAGGGCTCCTATGGCAGCAATGACCAAATTATTCAATAAAGCATTGCATAATGACAGCCCCCACCCCATTCCAAAATGACAAAAATCCAGTACAGTCAACTTGGTTTTAGCACGAGTTGCTCATGTAATAAGGAGATTGTTTTATTTATTTTTCATTTGATGAGTTAAAGATTCTGTTTGGTTTTATTCTATCAGTGAAAGCTGACACCATGCTGACCAGCCTACTACTCAAACTCTACTTGCGTAAGGAATATATTTACAGCCCAGTATAGCGACTGCTCATTCAGACGTGTTATCATAAAAGTATTTTATTGCCAATCTGTCTGGGTGATGATACTCTGAGCAACAAAGAAGGAAGATTCAGCCCACATCTAACAGTTGTATTATTTTGTCTGTATTTGTGGCTTATCTTTATCATTTTGCTGCAAACATGCTGATTTATCTTTCTGGGGAGAGGGAGAGGAGAGAGACGATAAAGGACGAAGGTAGGATTTCACTGGAACATTGGCCATCCATGGAAGCACAACAGGCTGTGTCTAATTTGCCTCAGGGCAGTTGTAACCGACCTATTGTAACTTTGCAGCTCCGCGTATCACACAGGAGAATAATGTTTATGGATTTGAAAAGGGCCTGTTGAGACCAAAGAGGGTTGTATGAATGCATTATGAATATAGAAGTGTCTGAGTTACCATGCGCTAATTTGCGTTTATTCCCATGTTGGATTCTAGCTTGAAATACACTTATTCATGTTACCATACTAGACCTTATTGATTACTTTACATGTATAATGAATGTATATGTTGGGGTCAATGTAGGGTGGATAAGAACTAGGTGTATGGAAAGTTACTGAGGGAGACAATGGAGGGAGGCAGGAAGTTTAAATTCTGTCAAACATATTATTAAATCTCATGGATCCTATGGAGGAAGGCAAATGGCAACAGTCTGGGTTCAGTTACTAATAAGGTAGGACAGCCGTAGATTAGGGAGGAGTGAGGAATTCGGCTTGAGGTCAGGTCAGATGAAGTGAGGAGGAACATTCCTGTTACACACGTTTACATACCCACAAAGGTTCTAGCAGGAGGCGGGGTCATGACTACACTGTGAGAGGAACCAATTCAGTTCCTGACTAGCAACAGAGATGTTGGCTATCTAAATATGCATGGAGGTGACTCCTCCTAGTAAGACGGTATAAATATATGTGCTTGTATTAACATGTCTTTGTCTTTGCAGCTGTTTGGTCCAGTGGGTGAATAAACTTGGTTTGAGCTTTTCCTGCTAAAGTTTTTTGTAGGCTGAGTGGCCTGACTTTTTGACACATGGGAAGTCTAGGTTCACCTAGTTCATATTACTCAACTTCTTCAAAAATATTCCCCCAATATTTTTGCCTTGGTGGTAAAATAATTGGCATTGTGGAATTAAATGTACCTGCTGTATTGTAGACCAACATAAATGCTGTTACGAACGAGGAATGGGGATATGTACGGACTTTGAGGAAATTTGCATACTGATAGATTTGTGTATACAGCTGTATAAGTAAATATATCAGTATGAAGACTGAATGAGAGACTGTAAATGGAGAATCCTGTACTGTGAAAAGCTGTCAAGCGAAGTTAAACAAGGTTGTCCACTGTCTCCATATCTATTTGTTATGGCTATCAAAATGTTAGCTATTAAAATCAGATCCAACAATAACATCTAGAGGTTACAAATCCAGGACTTAAAAGTGTCAATGTATACCGATGACTGAAGTTTTCAGTAATCTGGATTACTGCAAGGTCTCATTGAGGATGTTGATAATCTATTTCTCTATAGGCTGGGATTCATTCAAACTTGCCATAGCAATGTTTACACAGTGTGTTTATTTTTATAATATTCATCCCGTGCCCAAACTTCTAATTCTGAAAAGTTAAGGCATACCTGTGAAAGTAGTTGCCCTGGCAATAGTTGTAGGTTTTTATACAGTACCCAATACCAGTCTGAGTTAATTTGACCATTGGAAAAAGATCTATTGCGTAAATACTGCAATGTGGGTTTGATTGAAATGAGCTCCTAATTATGATGTGTACCATATTACATATTGGATTGTTAACTTTTACAGTACCCTCTAATTTACCAATAAACTGGTCTGATGGTGAAGTAGACAAAATTAATGAACTCACAAAATCCTATAGAAAGCTAGCAAAAATAGACACGATCTTGCAACCATGGAGAGGTAAATACCTTTTTTATGGAAAAATCACACTGATGAACTCTTAAGTCATATCACAGTTTACTTATTTACTTATGGCGCTGCCTACTCCAGATTACTTGTTTTTATATAAGCAAAAAATATTTCACTTTATTTTGTTCGGCCAAGGCAGCAGCTACTCTTCATGGGGTCCACACAGGAATAAAACAATTACATCATAATTAAACAATATATCATACAATAACTTATTACATTATTACTCCATTATTGCACATTTACAGTATAAATTCTACAACACTACAATAATACAATATTAAAGTGTGTGTGTGTGTGTGTGTGTCTCTTCACAGCCCGTGTTGTGCCCTGAGGTGTTGTTTTATCTGTTACTAAATCAGATTTTACTGCTAGCTTTCACTTTATTTGGAACAGTAAGCCAGACAAAATTAAACATGCATATTTACGTATATAATGAATACGAGTTTGGGGGGCTAAAATGATTAAATATTAATGCATTAAACCTCTCACTAAAAGCTTCGGTCATACAAAAATGATACTTAAACCCGATCAGGTTATCCAGTAGATTAGTAAGAACGGCTCACCTTTTGTTCAAAAAAATTATTTTTACCTTTATCCAGATTACAACCTCTAATTTTCGGTTAATTGAAATTACACCTTGTTCAACGTATCACCATTTCTAAAACAAGCCATACAAAACTGGTTACAATTTCAACTTAATCCTCTAGAAAAGACAGAACAAATATTCCACAAAATATTATGGTTAAAATCAAATATACTGATCGATATTTTTCTTAACATTATTTATGGAAAATAGGTATTAAAAAACGTTATTCATTATATTATGCATAGGAATGGTGGAGTTATGTCACACGTGAAGCTAACAAAATATATGGGAATGTTTTCTCTATCCAAAGTTACAAACAACTGATTGCAGCACTATCGCAAAAATGGAGGAGGCAAGGGGAAGGGGGAGAAGGTAGGGAACTTGTTTGTCTGCCTTATATTAAAGACCAAAATCTGCTGAAAAAATTGTCATAAATAGACAAATATACCAGATTCATTTCAGGACCAAAATGTTGATAGCTGCAGGTTGCAAAATAACGGCGAGAGATTATTGATGTTCAGATTCTATGGCACATGGTTTATTAACTGATACACAAAACAAATCTTGTTTCAACAAGTTCTTCAATTTAAATTATTATAAAAAATTATTGCCACCAACAGAATGTTATGTGCAGTATATGGGGCATACAACCAATTCAGCTCTGCATATTTTGCTGTGAAGAAACAGATAGTCATTAGATAATTTATTCTGGTATTGCCCCCATGTAGCTAGTTTATGGTGACAGGTTCAGCAGTGGCTGAAAAATTACAACATTCACCTAAAAACCTAACCCTACAAATAGCGCTGTTGGGCAATTTGGAAAGCCATTGTCAATCAATAATCTAATAATATTCTTAACAAAAATATTGATCTTTAATTTACAATCTGTGGATACTATGAGATTAGAAAAACATCACAGCACTGTTGAAAAATAAATGCACATGGAAATCAAGAGAGGGGGATCCACGGAGATAGGTGGGATGGGCTGAGTGTAGCTGAGGGCTGGGATTAAAAGCTCATGATCTGTAATAGCCAAGACCGAATACACCATATCATGTACACCAAATATGCCTGAGTACCATTTAATGTGTAATGTGTATATCAAACTATATGTACTGTATGTCATGTAATACTGTGTATAAAAGTAACATGTATGTAAAAGGCATGAATAATGCACTGTATATGTAACAAAATAAATACAACAAATTCAAACCAAGTTACTTTTGTCCTCCGAAGCGGTAGATGGGCCAATACATTTTTTTGTATAATCTATTTGCAATGAAAATAAGAATCCTTTAGCCACAATGTGAGAAACAGAAGGAAATGCTCTCTCTGGCTGTGGAGAAAGGGATTGTGTTTTGTTGTCACCATGTTGACTGTTCCTGTGGGTTTTAATGTCACATACTACTTAGCAGATGGAGTCGTCCGTTTGGTCCGTCAATTCAACACAGACCCCCTGTCAGTCCAATAGAGCTGTTTGGCAGGCTACCACACAGGGGGTCCATTATGCCTTCACGTACATATTTTAACCCTATTATTCACACTGTAAAGTGTTGCTGAGAGAAAGAACAGTGAGATGACAGACAGACCTGTTCTAGTAGGTAAGGCAATCAACATGATGGCCAACTATACACTTGTCACTCTGGACGCAGAAATTAAGAGCTGTCAGTGTTATAAGAAAAGGTGGTCTAAGTTTGGATATCATTAATTTCTATACTTCACTCTGCAGCCCCCTGAGAAATGCTTCTCATACTTTACTTTTTTCCAAAGATGCATAATTTATTAGACTTACCCTGGGCAACATTTCTCCAAATGCTTTTCTAATGTTTTAGAGTAGAGTATCCTTAAAGCTAGAATCCTTGAAACAATAACAACGCTGTCACCCAGTCAGTGTTTTGGTAAAAAGCGGAGGGCTGAGCCTGGAGATTTCTAACCACTCTCAAATTCATAGACTGAGCTATGGATGCAAGGACTGACCATCCATGATATCAAAATTATAATTTTAACCATGTTTTGAGGCTATACTGTGCTTGTTTATATTTACATTGTTTACAAACATTGGAGTAAAACAAGCTTGTATTTTGGGTTCTGATTTGGTATGACAGTTGAACTAAGCTCACGAGGCATTAAAGTTATATTCTTAAAGTACTTAATTCTATAGCTAGAGGAGTCCTGATATCTTCAGGAGTGAAAAGTGTAATTTATTTTTTCTTCATTCTACTTTAAGTACTGCTTGACTTCCCAGTGGCCTACTTGGTGTGGGAACTGCTGACTGCTCATAATTTGCAGATAGTTGTTGACACATCAACCAGCATCAAGGGGCAGGGCAATTTGTGTCTTGTTTTGGTAATCAGTGGCTGTATTGAAGGGGGAGTCGTTTCACCTCTCCTAAGCAATCAGCAATTAGTACAGGGAGGCGTGCTCTCCACCTCTGCTAGGCAATTAGCAATTAGTGTTAGTTCTTCAGTCTCCCCTGGTTCCTCAGCGGAAAACTAAGACCATTGCCGAAACAAAGACGGTTCTGCGGAGTTGTTCGATGAAGGAAAGAGAGGAAAGCTCCACACCACTCTCTCACTTGAGCATTTTACAGATGATCTAATTTTGGTATTTTGTAGCTTTGTCATCTATGTGTGAGTTTTCTATACTTGTTCGCACCTCTCCAAGTAGGCTTTACAGGCATTCCCCACCCCTTGGCTGCAACCCTTCTAATTTAGTGTACCCTGCGCGCACAACCTGTGTGGAATTCCGGGTCTCTGGCAGCATTTGGAACTGCGGTCAAGAACAGAGTTCATCTCGGCCTATGCTGCCCTTCAGTCCCTTTTGCTTTTTGGCCCTGACAGAGACATGGATCACCCAAGAGAACACTGCCACCCCCAGCTGCTCTCTCTTCATCTGACTATTTTCTCTCATAGTCAGAGAGCATCTGGTCATCACGGTGGTGGCACAGGTCTACTCATTTCTCCTAAGTGGAGATTTTCTCTTCTCCCTCTCTCAACTGTCCATCTCATTTTAATTCCATGCTGTCACTTGTCCACTCAAGCTTAGCATTATTGTCATCTAAAGCCCACCAGGTGCCCTTGGAGAATTCCTCAATGAGCTTGACACCTTGATAAGGTCATTTCCTGACGATGGTTCACCACTCTTCGTTCTTGGCGATGTCTGCCCTCGATTGATTTCCTTACAACTCTTTCCCCTCGTCTCTTTTGACCTCACCCTTTCCCAATATCCTCCAACTCACAAGGCAGACAATGTGCATCTTTACTAGAGGCTGCTCGCCTACTAATCTCACTGTAACCTCCCTCCAGGTGTCTGATCACTACTTTGTTTCCTTTTGTCTCCCTTTCCAACAACTCTAACCACTCAGCCGCTACCCAGATGATCATGCACCGTCGCAATCTTCGCTCTCTCTCTCCCACTATTGTCTCCTCTTCTATCCTATCATCTTTCCCTTCTGCTAAATCCTTCTCCCTCCTATCTCCTGATTCTGCCTCTTTCAACCCTACTCTCCTCCCTTTCCACATTCTTTGACTCGCACTGTCCCCTTTCCTTCCAGCCGGCTCGGCTCTCCCCTCCTGCTCCATGGCTGAGTGACTCATTGCGAGCTTACAGAACAGGACTGTGGGCAGCTGAGTGAAAATGGAGGAAAATTAAACTTCCAGTGGACCTATCATCCTTTCACTCCCTTCTCTCTACCTTATCTTCCTCACTATCCACTGCTAAAGACACTTTCTACCACTCTAAATTTCAAGCTTCTGACTCTAACCTTAGGAAACTCATTTTCAACTTCTCCTCCCTCTCTGATTGAGAGTCCTATATATGGGTAATTGTTTGGTGTAGGTTTTGTGGGAGATTGTTTCTTGTCTAGCGTGTATGAGCCTGAGAAGACTGTCGGTATATCGTGAGTTCGTTTTGTTGTTTTTGTGTTCATTTTGATTTAATAAATGTTCAAAATGAACAAACACAGTCCTGCTGCATTTTGGTCCTCCTTCACCGACAATAACCGTGACACCTTCTCCCATTCTGCACTTCCCTCATCAAAATGCCCCGAGTTGCTCCCCTCAAGAAACCAACACTCATCTCATCTGACGTCAAACTATAGACCTGTATCCCTTTCTTTCTAAAATACTTGAGTGTGCTGTCTCAACTTTCTTGTTATCTCTCTTTGAAACAATCTTCTTGACCCTCACCAGTCAGGCTTCAAGACGGGTCACTCAACTAAGACTGTTCTGTGTCATGGAGGTTCTCCACACTGCCAAGGCTGACTCTTTATCCTCTTTTCTCATCCTCCTAGATGTATCCGCTGCCTACAACACCGTAAACCAACAGATCCTCCTCTCCACCCTCTCATGTCTGGGTGTCTCAGGCTCTGCCCACTCTTGGATTGCATCCTACCTGGCAGGCTGCTCCTAACAGGTGACGTGGAGAGGATCTGTGTTTGTACCACATACTTTTTACTGTTGTCCCTCAGGGCTAGGTTCTAGGCCCTCTCTTCTCTCTATAAGTCACTCGGCTCTCTCATATCCTCACATGGGGTCTCCTATCACTCCTATCAAGTGGATGACACTCAACTACTTTTCTCCTTCCCCCCCTTCTGACACCCAGGTGGTGACATGCATCTCTGCATACCTGGTTAATATCTCAACTTGGATGTCGGCCCACCACCTCAAGCTCAACCTCGACAAGACGGCACTGCTCTCCTCCTGGGGAAGGCCTGTCTGCTCAAAGACCTCTCCAACACGGTTGACAACTCCAGTGTCGCCCTCCCAGAGTACAAGAACCTTGGCATAACACCCTGTCCTTCTCTGCAAACATCAAAGCAGTGACCCGCTCCTGCAGGTTAATGCTCAACAACATCCATAGAGTACGATCCTACCTCGCACAGGTCCTAATCCAGGCACTTGTCCTCTCCTGTCTGGACTACTGCAACTCTCTGTTGGCTGGGCTCCCCGCTTGTGCAATCAAACCCCTGCAACTTGTCTAGAACGCTGCAGCCCGCCTGGTTTTCAACCTTCCCAAGTTCTCTCATATCACCCCGTTCCTCCGCACACTCCACTGGCTTTCCTACAATTCTACACATTTTGCCATGGGGCTTAGAGAAAAAATTGCAGTTTCATAGCTATTCTAGACATTACAATGAGACAGAATTGAGCATTTTAAAGCAAATTTCCTGCTATTCTACAAATTTGGTGCCATTTCTTATGACAGATATGTTATGTTTGGGTTATATACACTGCTCAAAAAAATAAAGGGAACACTTAAACAACACAATGTAACTCCAAGTCAATCACACTTCTGTGAAATCAAACTCTCCACTTAGGAAGCAACACTGATTGACAATACATTTCACATGCTGTTGTGCAAATGGAATAGACAACAGGTGGAAATTATAGGCAATTAGCAAAACACCCCCAATAAAGGAGTGGTTCTACAGGTGGTGACCACAGACCACTTCTCAGTTCCTATGCTTCCTGGCTGATGTTTTGGTCACTTTTGAATGCTGGCGGTGCTTTCACTCTAGTGGTAGCATGAGACGGAGTCTACAACCCACACAAGTGGCTCAGGTAGTGCAGCTCATCCAGGATGGCACATCAATGCGAGCTGTGGCAAGAAGGTTTGCTGTGTCTGTCAGCGTAGTGTCCAGAGCATGGAGGCGCTACCAGGAGACAGGCCAGTACATCAGGAGACGTGGAGGAGGCCGTAGGAGGGCAACAACCCAGCAGCAGGACCGCTACCTCCGCCTTTGTGCAAAGAGGAGCAGGAGGAGCACTGCCAGAGCCCTGCAAAATGACCTCCAGCAGGCCACAAATGTGCATGTGTCTGCTCAAACGGTCAGAAACAGACTCCATGAGGGTGGTATGAGGGCCCGACGTCCACAGGTGGGGGTTGTGCTTACAGCCCAACACCGTGCAGGACGTTTGGCATTTGCCAGAGAACACCAAGATTGGCAAATTCGCCACTGGCGCCCTGTGCTCTTCACAAATGAAAGCAGGTTCACACTGAGCACATGTGACAGATGTGACAGAGTCTGGAGATGCCGTGGAGAACGTTCTGCTGCCTGCAACATCCTCCAGCATGACCGGTTTGGCGGTGGGTCAGTCATGGTGTGGGGTGGCATTTCTTTGCGGGGGCCGCACAGCCCTCCATGTGCTCGCCAGAGGTAGCCTGACTGCCATTAGGTACCGAGATGAGATCCTCAGACCCCTTGTGAGACCATATGCTGGTGCGGTTGGCCCTGGGTTCCTCCTAATGCAAGACAATGCTAGACCTCATGTGGCTGGAGTGTGTCAGCAGTTCCTGCAAGAGGAAGGCATTGATGCTATGGACTGGCCCGCCCGTTCCCCAGACCTGAATCCAATTGAGCACATCTGGGACATCATGTCTCACTCCATCCACCAACGCCACGTTGCACCACAGACTGTCCAGGAGTTGGCGGATGCTTTAGTCCAGGTCTGGGAGGAGATCCCTCAGGAGACCATCCGCCACCTCATCAGGAGCATGCCCAGGCGTTGTAGGGAGGTCATACAGGCACGTGGAGGTCACACACACTACTGAGCCTCATTTTGACTTGTTTTAAGGACATTATATCAAAGTTGGATCAGCCTGTAGTGTGGTTTTCCACTTTAATTTTGAGTGTGACTCCAAATACATACCTCCATGGGTTGATAAATTGGATTTCCATTGATTATTATTGTGTGATTTTGTTGTCAGCACATTCAACTATGTAAAGAAAAAAGTATTTAATAAGATTATTTCATTCATTCAGATCTAGGATGTGTTATTTTAGTGTTCCCTTTATTTTTTGAGCAGTATATTATATAGTGCCTTTCAGAAAGTATTCTCACCCATGACTTAAAAAAAAAAAAAAAAAATGTACACCCTGAATTAAAAATGCATTACATTTAGATGTAGGCCAGATGTCACTGGCCTACACACAGCAGGACTGTGAAGCAACAAACGTTGGCACAGACGCATGCATACACACACAATAACATATGCACTATACATACACATGGATTTAGTACTGTAGATATGTGGTGGAGTAGGGGCCTGAGGGCACACAGTGTCACGCCCTGACCGGGTGAACTCGGGTGTTTTGGGTCAGGGTGGTTTATGTTGGGTGGTTTTCCTGTGTTTGTTTTCTGTTTTGCGTTGGAGCCTTGTGTTGGCTCTATTGGGGAGTATTTTTATGTTGGTTTCTGTCTTCTCAATCAGAGACAGCTGTCGCTAGTTGTCTCTGATTGGGATCTCATTTAAGTTCATTTTCCCCCACGCTGTTGGTGGGGAATTGTATTTGCATTGCTATTCGTAGCCTGTGAAGCTGTTCGTTCATGGTATTGTTTATTGTTTTGCTGGTTCACCGTTCTAATAAAAATGATGATGAACCAAACCTCCGCTGCGCCTTGGTCCCTCTATAACGACGAACGTTACAGAATTCCCCACCGAACCAGGACCAAGCAGCGGGAGGAAAAGGAGCGCGAGAGATGGGCTCGCGAGGGAAAGGAGTTCTGGACCTGGGAGGAGATCATGTCGGGGAAAGGACCCTGGCGGACGGACTCCCAGGTCGAGGAGGAAAAGCCAGCCGGTAGACGGAGTCGCAGGCGGCGGTCGAGGAGGCCCGGAAAACAGCCCCAAGAAAATTTTGGGGGGGGGCTAATGGGGTGGTCCGGTAGGGCAGAGGAAGAGCCCAGACCACTGCTCTCGTGGGGGATGACGGCGGAGGAAGAGACGAGGATGAGGCAGTTGATTGAGGACCTGCAGAGGGAAGATCTGGAGGAGGAGCCCTGGTATGCGGAGTTGCGCGCTGTGTCGCCAGTGCGCCCGCACAGCCCAGTGCGTCCGGTGGACAGACCCAGCACATGCCGTGCTAAGATGGGAATCCAGCCGGGACGAGTGGCTAAACCAGCTCCACGCTACAGGTCACCTATACGTGTTCACAGTCCTGTCTGGCCCGTCCCTGCTCCCCGCACCAAGCCCACGGTGCGTGTCCACAGTCCTGTCCGGCTCGTCCCTGCTCCCCGCTCCAGGCCACGGGAAGCGGAGTTGCGCGATGTGTCGCCAGTGCGCCCGCACAGCCCGGTACGTCCGGTGGACATGCCCAGCACATGCCGTGCTAGGATGGGCATCCAGCCAGGACGAGTGGCTAAACCGGCTCCACGCTTCAGGGCACCAGTACGTGTTCACAGTCCTGTCTGGCCCGTCCCTGCTCCCCGCACCAGGTTAGTGGTGCGTGTCCCCAGTCCTGTCCGGCCCGTTCCTGCTCCCCGCACCAGGTTAGTGGTGCGTGTCCCCAGTCCTGTCCGGCCCGTCCCTGCTCCCCGCACCAAGTCAGTGGTGCGTGTCCCCAGTCCTGTCCGGCCCGTCCCTGCTCCCCGCACCAGGTTAGTGGTGCGTGTCCCCAGTCCTGTCCGGCCCGTCCCTGCTCCCCGCACCAGGTTAGTGGTGCGTGTCCCCAGTCCTGTCCGGCCCGTTCCTGCTCCCCTCACCAGGTTAGTGGTGCGTGTCCCCAGTCCTGTCCGGCCCGTTCCTGCTCCCCGCACCAGGTTAGTGGTGCGTGTCCCCAGTCCTGTCCGGCCCGTCCCTGCTCCCCGCACCAAGTCAGTGGTGCGTGTCCCCAGTCCTGTCCGGCCCGTTCCTGCTCCCCGCACCAGGTTAGTGGTGCGTGTCCCCAGTCCTGTCCGGCCCGTTCCTGCTCCCCGCACCAGGTTAGTGGTGCGTGTCCCCAGTCCTGTCCGGCCCGTCCCTGCTCCCAGCACCAAGTCAGTGGTGCGTGTCCCCAGTCCTGTCCGGCCCGTCCCTGCTGCCCGCACCAAACCAGTGGTGCGTGTTCCCAGTCCGGCACGGCCCGGGTCCGGTCCACCGGTGCCCAATCCTGTTCCGGGCGACGGCTCCGCTCCAGAGCCTGGGCATGCCGCTCCACAGTGGTCCAGTCCGGGCCAGAGGGGTAGGGCTAAGGTGGAGGCGGGGGGGAGAACACGCCCGGGGCCAGAGCCTCCACCGAGGGTGAGGCGCCCACCCGGATTCCCCCCCCTAATAGACTTAAGTTTGGTGCGCCGGGAGTACGCACCGTTGAGGGGGGGGTACTGTCACGCCCTGACCGGGTGAACTCGGGTGTTTTGGGTCAGGGTGGTTTATGTTGGGTGGTTTTCCTGTGTTTGTTTTCTGTTTTGCGTTGGAGCCTTGTGTTGGCTCTATTGGGGAGTATTTCTATGTTGGTTTCTGTCTTCTCAATCAGAGACAGCTGTCGCTAGTTGTCTCTGATTGGGATCTCATTTAAGTTCATTTTCCCCCACGCTGTTGGTGGGGAATTGTATTTGCATTGCTATTCGTAGCCTGTGAAGCTGTTCGTTCATGGTATTGTTTATTGTTTTGCTGGTTCACCGTTCTAATAAAAATGATGATGAACCAAACCTCCGCTGCGCCTTGGTCCCTCTATAACGACGAACGTTACACACAGTGTGTTTTGAAATCTTTGAATGTATTGTATAAACGGCCCTAATTTTGTTGTACCCCAGGAAGAGCTGCTTTGGCAGCAGCTAATGGGGATCCATAATTTCAAAATGTAATTTTGGCAACAAATTTAAAAGGAAAAGCTGAAATGTCTCATGTATTCAACCCCTTTGTAATGGCAAGCCTAAATAAGTTCAGGAGTAAAGATTTTCGTCACGTAGTAAGTTGCATGGACTCACTCATTCAAAAATCATCTCTGTACCCCACACATAAACCCAGCAAGAAAAGAAACGTCCCTTTTTCAGGACCCTGTCTTTCAAAGATAATTTGTAAAAATCCAAATAACTTCACAGATCTTCATTGTAAAGGGTTTAAACACTGTTTCCCATGCTTGTTCAATGAACCATGCACCTGTCGTGACGTTGTATTAGTTAATGTGACGACTGTTGCTCATCGAATGATTAACGGTTTATAATTACGTGATTAAATGAATTAAGCAATGAATCAAGCAATTATTAACTCATTAACCTGGGGCACCATGGGAACATTGTTTTGATTGAGTTTCTATTTCCCAAATTAACTCAAAGGATATCAGAATATCGATTACAACAGTCGCTAAATTAATCAATTTCCTCTACAGTCTCATAATCTGAAAATCGTATAATCCGGGAATCTGCACGGACCCGGGCTTTACCACTGAATTTACCACACCAATCTTAGTTGATTATTTATTTACTAGCAAGCTAAAATGATGATAAAAATGCACATACACAAAACACAGTCTAGCTATTGATTAGGACTTAGTATAACGGGCCAACACACTATGGCGCTTGTTACCCAAAATGGGGATTTTAAAGAGAGAGAAAGAAAGGAAGTACACGAGAGAAATATACATTTGGGTTCATTTGTCAGCCATGCTTATTTAAAATTAGCCTTGCCCCGAACTGCCGCTCTTATGGGTCAGAATATAATGATGTAATTACGTGTTGTAGTTCTCAGGTGGGAAGCTCCGCGTGGTCGTTTAGGCTTCTAAATGACGCACTTCTCCGGCGCAACTCTCGGGTTGTCCTCACGATGTCAGTGTCCTTCTTGGCTAAGTGGTCTGATCCTCACCCTTGATCGGAAAGGGGTCTTCTGAGGACAGACAGCTCTGTAGCTCAGAGCTCACAGCTTCGGCTCGAATGGTGTCGATACCACAATTCAATGGAGAGTGGAGGCTGGGTGGTTCGGCTTGAATTCACCCGATTAGACACAGCTACTCGTCCGTAGCTCGTGTAGAAAAATATTTCTTTGTCTTCAACCTTGTGTTTCGTTTTGGGGTTCGTCGACTTTGTTAGACCTTCGCTGCAGCTTGGGGTTAATAGTCTACTATGTTAATTCTTCACTCTCCTGTCTTATACCCTCGGGTCAGAAGTGGGTGTAACAGCCTTTAGGGCGATTCTCTGGGCGGACCAAGTACAGGGGGCAAGGCTTAGATTTGGCTAAAAATCCGATTTTAGACACTAACTTCACACTTCATCTTTATCAAAACATTCTGTTTGATTTGGATATTTTCCAAACAGCGTACAATGTATAAACATCAGGCATATACTGGGAAAACTCTTAAAGGTACAATGTTTTCATAATAACGTCATCTCTTAACCTTTAAAAACCAATACAAAAGTTACATACATTTTAATATTCCACTTTTCGTCATAACCACCATTGTGGCTGACGGAAACCATTGTTCCAAAGTTCCTTTATTGCATGTTTAAGGTTCTGAGGCCAGTTCTCCATTGTTAGGACAAAGGAATTTCTCTGTATTATGGGCATGAGGTGTCATAAAACCCCCACATCTTCAGACCCCTAGATCTCTCCTCCTCTGTTGGGGGTTTGGGAGATAATCTGTAGGGTGGTGGTCTCCTGTACCCTGACCTGATCAGGACAGTCATGACAGTCCCCCTCTGGTAGGTTCAACTTGGAATGATTCTGCATGTTGCAACCCACCATAAGAATGACCATCGGATGTCCTGGTCTGTGGATCATCAGAGCAGCCCCCCCCCCTTTAGTGGTTCCCCCCTGGTAGGCTTTCCGCAAGCTGTGGATCACCACCAGAATGGATCAAGGAGGTCTGGCAGTGGCTCTGTGTTCCGGCCCGTCGTCCGGTTATCCCGGTTAGTGGACCTAGGCAGTAACTTGGCAGACGTTAATAACGCACAACACTCAGGCAATACATCATTACATTTCCTCCCCAAAGGAGCGGTGTCTTGGCTCTAAGGCTTCCTAAGTGTCAAAGGTAATGAAACGAAAAATTGGAATAAAAACATAAAAGTATACAAAATATGTCTACCACACCTTAATCATCTAATATGGACTATGTTCTATATATGTCCAAGGCCTTGGCTAAATAGCTCTATCATGGCATTGTCTCTAATGTCATGTCTAGGTTGATCCTACTTGCAGGTGGGTAGTTAAGGCACTTGGAAAAACTTGGCCCCTGAAGGCCAAGCTTACATTAGGGACATTACTGGGCTGACCTAGCGAGTTCGGGAGAGGAGGCTGGGACTGGGTCCTGTAAGAGGGTTTCCGGATCCATTGCCACCTTTCCAAAAATCGGGATCGCTTCCGTCCCACGGGGGATCCTAGTATAAGACCTCATTAGGTCTTCCATTGCACGTGTGCGCCTGTGTACGTAGTAGGTGCACACGCCAAGGGAAATGAGACCAAGGATCATGGTAACAGTCAGGATACTGTCCGGCACCGTCCAAGAGCGGGCGACAGACCAATCTTTTGGTCTGTAGTCAGTCGGGTCGACTAACAGTGCCTCATCCAGTACGCTAAGATCGACAGTCATGGGTCCCTCGTACTGGATTTGGTATTGAATGGCTTGTGGTAACTCAAGGGAACGTTTAGCAAAAGCGTCCGGCATTTCAATCTCCGTGTCTATCCGGTCGTCGGGAAGGTGGTATAGAGCGAGGTCGTCTACGTGAATAATCGCCCCCTCTGGTACCGTAACAAAAACAGTCTGGTTGGGGAGGTTTAATTGGGTGATGGAGTCATGGCGTTCGTAAGTCATAGTGGCGGACGCGAACGGTGTGTTGACCAACCATCGGTTCCCTACCACCTCCACTTGTGTGGTGGTGGCCCCATCCCTGGCTGTTAGTTTGGCTCTACAGCGTTCTTCGCTGGTGATAGCTTTAATACCACAAAGACGCTCAGTGTTATCCCTGACAAATGGTTTGCTAGGACAAAGGTAGTGGACATCTTTGGTTAGAGTACACATTAGCAGGTTAGGGGTGAGATAGAAATCTGGGTTGTTTTCCTGGTAAGCTACAACTGGGGGCGTGGCAATCTTTACGTGGGTACTGTCGCGCCAAAATCCTACATTGAGAACCGTTTTCAATCTATAGATATTCTCCAGTTCAACAACCGGCAGCGTCAGTAGAAAACCCACTTCATTACGATCAACATCAACGTGTATTGGGATGGCCGACCCCAGACTATAGGCCAAATGTGATTGTAACGGCCTTAGTGTGGTTGAAGTAGCTGAGGTCAATATGTCGTGCACCATTGAGAGGGGCACTAGATATGAGGGGATTCTATTCATGGCCAAGTGGTCCATAGAAGAGCTAACTTCACGGAGAAAATCCTCCAGTAACAATCGAACCAATTGGACATGGGCATAGTCATGGTTCATGACCTCTGCTAGCTTTCCTACAGACAGGATAGTTTTGTTCAGGAGAGTAGCGTGTGTGTTGACCACCAGAATAGTGTCCTGGAGAGACTTTCCCACATGTTGCAACCTAAGGGCCTGTGCCTTCATCTGCTGCTGGATAAGTGGCATCTCTTCAGTAATCTCCCTAACATTCCTCTTGACTGTGGCTAGACTGACTGCGTTGACGGCAGTGGTACCTAGGGCAAATAGTGACCCTACGGCTGCCCCTATCGATAGTAGCGCCCCGACGAATCGTTTTTCTCGCCTGGGCTCAGCTAGTTCTGACTGGGTTACTGTGAACTTTTGGAGTTGGGCCAACATATGGGCAGTGTCTAGCTGGGCGTGCTTAATTGCCTGGCTGGTCCAGTCAGCCCCGGCCCAACTCAAATGCGCCGCAGGTGGAATGTGTTGGCGGTACACATTCTCTGCATCTAGGCGGACATATACCCTCTGCGTGTGTACTCTGCAGTTAGTTATGAGGAGTCCTGGATCGTCGCGGAGAACGATTCCCGTAGGGGGTCCGTTCGTGATTACGTCTGCTGGGTTGGTTTTGACCAGGGCGCAGAGTGTCAGGATCATCCATAGGAACTCCCTCCTACAGAAACGCATAATCGGAGATTGTTGGATTATTTCAGTTATTTGTATTCGTAAACAAAAATTGTTTTGACAACTATTTTTCTGTTTTTCTTATTTTTAATCAGTACAGCGCAGGACGATATCACTAGTGACAACAGATGTATATCTGGTAGCTGGGAAGAGGATAAAAGATATTAGGTGCAACGTACTGGTCTCCTGGAAGGGATCAGCTGAGGGTACTTAAGAATTTTCTTAGTACCTCTGGGTTTTTGCTAGGGTTTTTATCTATTCGGTGCTGGCTAGCACCCCTTCTATTCCCATGGGGGGAGTGTACAACTTGATTTGGTTCCGGTGGACCCACTTTAATGTGGCGTTTTGTTGACCTTTGCTGATTTTGATCTGGTAAGCTACAGGTGATAGCTTCACCACAATCTCGTGTGGCCCCGTCCAGTGGGGCAGGAACTTTGTTGCAACGCCCGCGGGTTTGGTGTATATGTAGTACCACACCTTATCTCCGACCTCGAACACCTGGTGTGAGGCTTTTTTGTCGTAATAGGTCTTGTCACCTTCTGCACTTCTTTCCAATTGTCCTTGAGCGTACGCAAAGGTAGTCTGGAGATGGTTCCGCAAGTCGGTCACGTATTGATGAGCCGTGTAGGCGGTGGCTGCGGCGACATCTCCCGGTTGGTACAGGAGATGCAGTGGAAGGGTCATTTGCCGGCCCGTCATCATCTCAAAGGGTGTCATTCCCGTAGACCTGTTGCGTGTGGCTCTGATTGCCATCAGTTCCAATGGGAGTTTGAGGTCCCAATCTTTGTGGTTGGCTGCCACATATTTCCTCAAGATTCTGACAATTGATTGGTTGCTCCTTTCTACCCCCCCCGAGCTCCTAGGGTGGTACGCGATGTGGAGTTTAGCTTTGACTCCCAGGAGCTTCCACAGTTCGGTCATTACAGCTGCCGAAAAGTGGGTTCCTCTGTCGCTGTCCACGGTTTCTCCTGGCAGGCCGAAACGACTGAAAACGTGGTTTAGCAAAAGAACGGCAGTGGTTTCCGCTGTGTCATTAGTCGCCGGCAGGCACTCCACCCACTTTGTGAATGCGCAAGTCACTGTGAGGAGGTACTTGTTGCCTCTGGCAGACCTGGCAACTGGGCCGACCCAGTCGATCTGGATCGAGCTCCAGGGGTAAGACACACCCTTGCGTTGCAGGGGTGCTCTGTGAAGTGGCTTGGTGGGTTGAAACTGGCAGCAAACTAGACACCCCCTCACGTATCGTGCCACGTCTTGTTCCATGTGAGGCCAGTGGGCCACCTGTCGCAATGTTTCACATGTAGCCTTGACCCCCCTATGGCCTCCACATGGCTCGTCGTGGGCATGAGCTATCATTATCCCCCTCTGTGTTTTAGGAACCACCCACCTTCGAGCGGTGTCGGTTTCTGAAACATACACCAATAGGTCATCTACAAGTGTGAGGTGCTGTTTAGTTGCGTACAGCGAACGCAAGTCGTGTGAACCTGCCAAAGCCAGTTCGGACACTGGGTGGTTGACAGGATCCGACAGGAATGCCATCAAAGTGGCGAGGGACTCATCTTGGTGTTGCATTGCTACCAGGTCGCCATTCATGAATGAATGCGTTAGCAACACATTATGTTTGTGCGACGACGTTTTCCGTGGTGCTACATGGCTACGCGTTACCGCAGACACCATAGCTTCCTCAGTGGGTTTTTCGTCTCGAGCAGCAAACACCCAAGGGGTGCCGTGAATTGCACCAGATTTCGCCATGCTGTCAGCATGGTCGTTGCCAAGTTTGTCACGACCAGGTTATTTGGAGTGTCCCTTGACTTTCTTCCAATACACCTGTATGTCGTGTTTGGTGATGAGATCATCACAAGCTAGAATGAGCTCTTTGTTTTTCACCTCTTTACCACTTGAAGTAGTCATGTGCTTTTGTTTCCAAAACGGCAAGTGGCATAAGAAGGTGAGTCTCGCGTAGTTAGAGTCGGTGCAGATCGCCAGTTCTGCCAATCCGTGTTTCACCGCTGTTTGCAGGGTGATCAGCACGCCAGCCACTTCTGCAAACTGGCTGGTCTTGTTGCCAAGCTGAAATTGAAGTGGTTTGCACGGAATGTCGTTGTGCCATACCAATCCCACCCCAGCTTGCAAGTGGTCTAGATGGCGGTAAGAACAGCCATCTACAAATGCCATCGGCATGTCGAGACACACGTTCTCTTCGAAATAGTGATGGTTCGAAGGCAATGGCGGAGCGATGTCACGCGGGGGTGGTCCGGAGTCGGTTTCATCGTCACCACAGTGTTGACACACCGCCAAAGCACTGCCCAAAGGCAGGTTCTTTGCTTTTGCGTAGTTGATTACTACATCATGGCTCTGCAGCGTCATGAGCCAAGCCGCTATCCTGCTGTTGTGTACAGCACCCTCACGGATTCGTTGGCTTTTCAGAAAAGTCACAGGCTGGTGACATGTTTCTATGATCACCTTTTGTCCGCCGACATAACTGGTGAAGTGTTTGATCGCCCAGACTGTCGACAGCAGCGCTTTTTCGCAGTCTGAGTATTTGTGTTCGGCGGGGTTGAGTGTTTTGCTCGCGTAAGCAACCACACGTTTGTCTTGGTCGTATTTTTGGTACAACCCAGCGCTAAGGCAGTGCTCTGAGAAACCGACTTCCAAAAAGAATGTCTTGTCTTTGTTGGGGTATACCAGGCAGGGTGCCTCGCAAAGCAGGTTTTTCAAGGAAGCCACCGCTTCGTTGTGAGTGACATCCCAAACGAATGGGGTGTCTTTCTGAAGAAGGTGAGTCAACGGTTTTGACAAGTCGGCGTAGTTTTCGATGAATTGACGGGAGTAATTACATACTCCCAAGAAGCTGCGCACCTCGTGAAGGTTTGTAGGTGTTTTGATGTTGCGGACTGCTTGGATTCGGTTAGACTGTGGCAGGATGCCCTCGGCACCCACCAGAAGCCCAACGTAGTTTACCTTGGTCCTGCACCATTGCCCTTTCATGATGGCCAACTTAGCCCCTGCAGTCCCGAGTTGGGTGAGAACGTGGTCCATTTCATTGAGGTGATGTGACCAAGTCTCACTTCTCATGAGAACGTCGTCCCCCTAGAGGCTGCGTCTGGCATCGCCTTGTGCAGGAAGATGTTGAACTCTGAGGGGGAGTTCGCATACCCGAATGGGCAACGATTGAACGTGAAGAGCTTGTTCGAGAAAGAGAAAGCCAACTTGTGTTGGTCACGCGGGTCGACTGTCATGGTCCAGAAACCATTTGCCACGTCGACGGTGGAGAAGTACTTGGCGTTTGCCACCTTTGGCAACTCTTGGTCGAGCTGTGTCATTGGCCAACGAGACAACGGAACCAGTTTGTTGAGTTGTCTATAGTCAATGGTAAGACGCCATTTACCCGTTGGTTTCAGAACGGGCCACACGGGAGCGCTGTACGTACTGTTACATTCCCTGATTATCCGTTTAGCTAATAAGGAATCGATAATCTCTTGTACTGCTGCGTATGCTGCGAGCGGGATTTTGTATTGTCTAACGAACGTAGGAGTTGCTCCGGGTGGCGTAGGAATACGCACCACATGGATACCCGTAACCCCGCAATCCAGCGAGTCTGTCGACCAGATCTCACTGTGTTTGTTAAACAATTCTCTCAACTGATGGCGTTCAGTGTCATTGACAAGAGCATCAGCCTCCGACAGTAGTTGTATTACCTGTGCATGGAAACCAGGATATGGTTCGGCGACATTGTACAGGTCTTCATCGGGTGGTGACGGCATGTCACTTTTGGAAGAGTCATCGGTTGTTACCTCACAAGAGTGTACTTCGCATGCAGGAGGAGACGCAATATCATCCTCCGTGACGATGGAGTATATTAACTGGTTGCTGTCAGGATCGACATCCAGCCGGAATGCCGATGTGTCGTCCAGTGGCAATACAGGAGTTAGTGCTATTGCTTTTGACTGACAAGTAAACAGCGTACCTCCCTCGCCATCTAGGTCTAGGGAGGACGGAAGAGGCCCAATCACAGGAACAACTAGTTCAAAATCATGGAAGGCGTAATCGATCAATGTTCCTAGCTGAGTGTGCCGAGGAATGGAAATATCCGCTTGAGTCAGATTTTGTACCAGGAGGTAAGTGGATCTAGCGGTTAGTTCCAACAGTGGGTTGCCATTGATAGTTAGCCCCAAGTCGAATAGTTTTGGAGAGGGTTGGAAGAAAGCAGTGGTGCCTTCCATCCGGTATCCGGGAGCCAGGTTCAGTCTTACAGAAACCTCTGTGGTTCTTGCCGGTATCAACATGGCGGACTCAGTTATCGTCTTGCAAGCTTCAGGAATAGTCTGCCCGGAAGCCATTCGCACCGGGTCGAAAGACAAGGCATGTTGGTTTGGCTGCGCCAAAGACCAAAGAACTTGGTGTATGGTATCAAGTTTAACACCCAATCTTACCAAAATGTCCGCTCCCACATAGACTGTATGTGGGAGGTCCGCGACAACCAGTAGGTAGTGGGATAATTCCTTGGTTCCAATGCGGATCGATAGCGCACACACCCCTATTGCGGTGAGTGTTGTCTGGGGAGTCGTTCCCAGTGGAAATCTAAACGTTTTCGGCACAAGGGGATGGCAGTTAGCCGTTTTCGAAATTTCGTTGAACATTTCCAAACTGATTGCTGATTTTTCTGACCAGGTGGCCAGCCTGGTATCCTCAGCCATAGTGCCGTTTAGGCACACGCCCCCTATCAGAGGAGGGCGGTAAGTGTCGGCTGGTGAATCACCCAAGCCGCACAAGAAAACCACATGTTCGGTTAAGTTCCGAGTCGAACTCACATTGTCCTTTGCCACAAATGGCGGACTCATGGCCAAGTTCACAGGGTTTGCGTCAGATGCTGACGTCGGACCCTCGTCGTTGCACAATGTAAGGCAGGTAGCCTTGGAAGAATGCGGCGAAGTCAACGGAGTAGGCATAGGTATTTGTGACCAGATTTGATTGGTTTTCCAATCCATTAGTGGTACCAAACGGTCAATTAAATCACTCCCAATCAGCATTCGTTCGATTTCGATGCTAGTCACATACACGGGGTGTATCAGTGACACGCTTTCGAAGTTGAGTTTAAGTAGGAGACGTTTGGTTAGGGGCGAGGTAGCTTGAGTGAAACCTCGAAGATTCGTATCGCAATGTTCCGTTTTCAACCAACGTTTTGTTGGGTCCACTGCCCTTTTTAGTTCATCCAGCAAGGTTTCGGATATGAGGGAAATTGTTGAACCCGAATCTATCAGAGCGTGACAGGTCACACAGTCCTCCAGGACTGTTCTAAGGTATGGCCTGTTCGAGTTGGTTTTTCTCGTCATATCCCCAACAAAATGGAGTGGGTTGGGAGAACGGAGCAGTTTGTAATCTGCGTCGATTTCCAAGACAGATAAGTTACCTACGTGACCCAGTGGGTCCTCTATCGGAATGGTAGAGGAATCATCTGTTACAAAGCTGCTTATCTCGTGCATCTCCACCTCCGTGTCCAAGTCTGTAGACAAAACCTGCGGGCTTGTGTCTAGAACGGGCGGTACCTGGACAGGGATTCGAGTGGGGGCGGGGGTAATGGAAATGTTTGCGTCCTCTTGAATTGCATGAATTTCGGCGGACTCGGTTTCCAACGATTTTACGCCTAGTCATGAGGATTTATCCTTGTCCTCTTTCTCAAATTTCTTACGATGCAGTACATCTTTTATCAGAGCTTCTATATCATTTCGGTTAGCGTTTAAATCATTGTTGAACAATTTGTTGCCCTTGTTACGCTTATTACCCTTGTGTCCTGACCCTTTGTGAGAGTTAGGCGGAGGGGCATGTCGGCTAGGTTGATCTCTACGGGACCTGTTAGATTGGGGACGTTCATCGTAGCTATTGTTACGGCGGTGGTTGTCGGGGTGGTGGTTACTTGGTAGCCACCCCCTTTGATCGTCCTCTTTTACAGCATATGTCCCTGATGCAGCCCCTTCTAATTCGAGTGATGGTTCCCGCCTAAGCTCGAAAGTCGAGGTGTCCGGGCTCTTAGCCCGGCTTGCTTTTGATGCTTCAAAAGCGGTGCTTGCCAGCTCTCGGAGCGTCGAGATTGGCAACCCGACGTGGGCAGTAGGGCCCAAGTAGTTAATGAAGTTGGGAGACATGTTTGACAGAAAAAGTTGTTTGAACGGCAATAGGTCTTCCATTCCTGTTTCAGTGAGCATGCCAAAGTAAGCTGAACGAAGCCGGTGATAGTAGGCTTGTGGGTGTTCATTTCGAGCTTGTCTGATATTGTTAGCCAATGAACTATCGTGTTTGCGAGTCGCAGAACCACTGAATTCTATTTTCAAAACCGTGGCAAGTTTAGCATAGTCGTTTTGCACGTGTTGCTCTTGTAGACGGATGAACCTTGTCACGTGTCTGTTGGACGTTCGCTTCAAAAGATAGAGCCTGTCTGCATTCGTAGCGTTTGGGTAGCCATCCAAGGCGTCCTCTATGTCTGCTAAGAATGTCTCAGTGTCGTTTGGCTTTCCCGGAACGGGGTCGAAGAGGCGGAAGTTTTTGACGATTTTGTCAAGGCGATCCCCGCCAAGTGCGCGGGGAGCATCTGCACTCTCCCGTGGAGAATTGTGGGCCGAGAGGCCAAGAGGAAAAGTCAAGCTGTGGTTGTGTTGGCGAGGAGGCCCCAATTCACTGTGGGCCGAATGGCCAAGAGAAAGAGGCTGAAATCTCCTGTCATCTACATTCCCTCGTTCTCTTAGCTCCGGATGTGAGCTAGGTTGCTTGGTTTGGTTGTCCCGCGATAGCGCGTGACTGTTCTGGAGTTCCTCCAGATGATACCTAAGGGTGGTGTTATGCTGCATCGCAGAGTCCACCTGGGAGTTGAGGGTGTTTATTTTCGACACGTAGGTGTCGCCCTATTTTCGCTCGGCCTCATACTTGTCTGTCATGGTTTGCAGGGAGAGGTCGCGAGTGTGGAGTGAGAGATCCAGTGATGCGATGTCCTCCTTTTGTTTAGAGGTCACATTTTCCAACTTTCTCACCTGGTCTTTCTCATCCTTCATTAAATCAGCGACTTCAATGAGTTCTGCTGTTTTGTCCTCCAACTTGGTCATTGTGTTCATTAACTGATCGTCTTTGGTCTGCAGCTTTTGGAATAGAGCATTATTGCTTTGAGTGGTTTCATTCACAACCGTTTGTAGGGCATCAATTTGCTCGCCCCGTTTTCTAACTAGCTCGTCCGATTCATCTAGTTTCGCGTGGACTTCATCGTATTTAGTTTTGGCTAAACCGAGTTGTTCTTTTAGAATACGGACTTGGTCAAGAGTTTGTTCGCGTTCTTTGTTATAAGTGTTAGACAGATCTTCCAATTTATCTGTTCTCACACACAGTTCCTCAGCTAGCAGTAGCTTATCTTTTTCGGCTTTCGATGCCAGCTCCCTGGTTCTCTCCACCTGTACCTTGAACTCCCCAGCTTCCTGCTCGTGCCTCTGCTGGGCACTGAGGTACTGGTGCACTGTCCATCTCTGCTGGTGGGCATAGTTGAGGGCTAAACTGGAGAGAACCTTCACAAGGCCTCCGCCTGATGGTCTATTATGAAGAGCGTCTGTCGCAATGTCTGCATTTTTCTCGCTTATGGCATTGAAATCTAACATTTTCAGCCCCTCGGCATAGTTAGGATTTGCATCGTTGCTGAGGTCCGCGATCAATCTTTCCGTGGGTGAAGGTCCACTGATTAGAGGGGAAATGGGTGGAAACCCATCTGATGGATTGCTCATTATTATGATTGTCAGTTATTTCAATTTACGTAATGTTTGGGGTTTTTAGTTGGAGGCTGCAAACACGATTTAACTCAGTTTGTAAACGTCAATGAATCATCAAGACTGGGTCAGTAATGTGAGTTGGTTATTACTGAACTTGCCAAAACAGGTTTAATTGATTAAATCGATTTTAATGATAAATCTAACCTGTATCGGCTATTTGGGAATTTGAATTTTAATTCACCTGAAAGAGTTGCTATCTCTAAGTTAACGTTGAAAAGTTTAACTATGTCTCATTGGTTAGAACACATTAGTTTGCGTATTATTCCAATAACCAACCTGGACGGTAGTGTAGCAATTTAATGTATATTAAATTGAACGAGACAATGATATCCAATCAGTTGAGACCGGTTAGATATCGTACAGCATAACCTGAATTATTTAAAAATAATTACTGGTGATTCTTCACCACCGGAGGTCACTGTTAACACAAGCTAAAATCGACAGGGTACCAGTGAAAATAGAATCTTACAATACTGTTAAAAAGTCTACCTAAACACCATTAAGCTGGTAAAACAGCTTTAATCTATTAATCAATTTGAATGATTAGTCAACCCCGTATAGCTAAAGGAATTAGCTTTAATTAACCTGAAGTAATTGCTATATCTAAGTTAACATTGAAAAGTTTAACTATGTCTCATTGGTTAGAACACATTAGTTTGCGTATTATTCCAATAACCAACCTGGACGGTAGTGTAGCAATTTAATGTATATTAAATTGAACGAGACAATGATATCCAATCAGTTGAGACCGGTTAGATATCGTACAGCATAACCTGAATTATTTAAAAATAATTACTGGTGATTCTTCACCACCGGAGGTCACTGTTAACACAAGCTAAAATCGACAGGGTATCAGTGAAAATAGAATTTTACAAAACTGTTAAAAAGTCTACCTAAACACCATTAAGCTGGTAAAACAGCTTTAATCTATTAATCAATTTGAATGATTAGTCAACCCCGTATAGGCTAAAGGAATTAGCTTTAATTAACCTGAAATAGTTGCTATATCTAAGTTAACGTGGAACAGTTTAACCATGTCTCATTGGTTATGGCACATTCGTGTGTGTATTATTCCCATAACCAACCTGGAGAGGTAGTGTATCAATTTAATGTATGTATAAAATTGAACAAGACAATGATATCTAATCAGTTAAGACTGGTTTGATATCCTACAGCGTAACCTGACTTATTTCACGAAAAATGACTGGCGATTCTTCGCCAGAGGTTACGGATAGCCCAAGCTGAGGTCACACAGGATTCCCGTCTAACGCGGGAATTCACTATGAACAAAGAGGAAAACAAAAATGGCGGCTCCCCTTTGTTAGCTTAGCATCTGGCGCAATGCTTAGCTTTCCTTGCGCGGGGTTTCCCCCTCGCCGCACAAGGGATGTTCCCTCCAACAAGGGAACGGGTTTACTTGGTGACGTCTCACGTTCAACCCTTAACCTCTCCCCGTTACCCAACGCGAGAGGTAGAGAGATAATAACTTCGCTTCGGTCAAACGAATATATCTACTCTAATTTCCGTAATGGCTGGCTCATATGTCCTCTGCTCTAGGAATTACTTATGACCGAGTCAGATCACTCCTGAAAGCGATCGACAGAAATAACACTACGTTAGGCCCAACTAGTATTATTTCTCAGAATGCCTGCATCGGCTGGTACATATGCCCTAGCTCGTAGCATTCAGTAGATCCCCTTCACACTGGCTTTGGTCAGATATACAACAGGGGTCGTTCTCTCCCGACCAGTATCTGGGTCAAATGGAACGACACACACACACTTCTCTCCCGCACTAGTCCTGCCTATAGCTATTAATGGAATGTATATATATTGCTACACAATTGATATGGAATAACACAACAGTGCGGCCTAGTCCTATCTTAGATGCCTCACACGGGGCGCCATATGTCGTGACGTTGTATTAGTTAATGTGACGACTGTTGCTCATCGAATGATTAACGGTTTATAATTACGTGATTAAATGAATTAAGCAATGAATCAAGCAATTATTAACTCATTAACCTGGGGCACCATGGGAACATTGTTTTGATTGAGTTTCTATTTCCCAAATTAACTCAAAGGATATCAGAATATCGATTACAACAGTCGCTAAATTAATCAATTTCCTCTACAGTCTCATAATCTGAAAATCGTATAATCCGGGAATCTGCACGGACCCGGGCTTTACCACTGAATTTACCACACCAATCTTAGTTGATTATTTATTTACTAGCAAGCTAAAATGATGATAAAAATGCACATACACAAAACACAGTCTAGCTATTGATTAGGACTTAGTATAACGGGCCAACACACTATGGCACTTGTTACCCAAAATGGGGATTTTAAAGAGAGAGAAAGAAAGGAAGTACACGAGAGAAATATACATTTGGGTTCATTTGTCAGCCATGCTTATTTAAAATTAGCCTTGCCCCGAACTGCCGCTCTTATGGGTCAGAATATAATGATGTAATTACGTGTTGTAGTTCTCAGGTGGGAAGCTCCGCGTGGTTGTTTAGGCTTCTAAATGACGCACTTCTCCGGCGCAACTCTCGGGTTGTCCTCACGATGTCAGTGTCCTTCTTGGCTAAGTGGTCTGATCCTCACCCTTGATCGGAAAGGGGTCTTCTGAGGACAGACAGCTCTGTAGCTCAGAGCTCACAGCTTCGGCTCGAATGGTGTCGATACCACAATTCAATGGAGAGTGGAGGCTGGGTGGTTCGGCTTGAATTCACCCGCTTAGACACAGCTACTCGTCCGTAGCTCGTGTAGAAAGATATTTCTTTGTCTTCAACCTTGTGTTTCGTTTTGGGGTTCGTCGACTTTGTTAGACCTTCGCTGCAGCTTGGGGTCAATAGTCTACTATGTTAATTCTTCACTCTCCTGTCTTATACCCTCGGGTCAGAAGTGGGTGTAACAGCCTTTAGGGCGATTCTCTGGGCGGACCAAGTACAGGGGGCAAGGCTTAGATTTGGCTAAAAATCCGATTTTAGACACTAACTTCACACTTCATCTTTATCAAAACATTCTGTTTGATTTGGATATTTTCCAAACAGCGTACAATGTATAAACATCAGGCATATACTGGGAAAACTCTTAAAGGTACAATGTTTTCATAATAACGTCATCTCTTAACCTTTAAAAACCAATACAAAAGTTACATACATTTTAATATTCCACTTTTCGTCATAACCACCATTGTGGCTGACGGAAACCATTGTTCCAAAGTTCCTTTATTGCATGTTTAAGGTTCTGAGGCCAGTTCTCCATTGTTAGGACAAAGGAATTTCTCTGTATTATGGGCATGAGGTGTCATAAAACCCCCACATCTTCAGACCCCTAGATCTCTCCTCCTCTGTTGGGGGTTTGGGAGATAATCTGTAGGGTGGTGGTCTCCTGTACCCTGACCTGATCAGGACAGTCATGACACACCTGTGGAACGGTTGTTAAGACACTAACAGCTTACAGACAGTAGGCAATTAAGGTCACAGTTATGAAAACTTAGGACACAAAAGAGGCCTTTCTACTGACTCTGAAAAACACCAAAATAAAGATGCCCAGGGTCCCTGCTCATCTGTGTGAATGTGCCTTAGGCATGCTGCAAGGAGGCATGAGGACTGCAGATGTGGCCAGGGCAATAAATGACAATGTCCATACTGTGAGATGCCTAAGACAACGCTACAGGGAGACAGCTGATCGTTCTCGCAGTGGCAGACCACGTGTAACACCTGTACAGGATCGGTACATCCAAACATCACACCTGCGGGACAGGTACAGGATGGCAACAACAACTGCCCGAGTTAAACCAGGAACGAACAATCCTTCCATCAGTGCTCAGACTGTTCGCAATAGTCTGAGAGAGGCTGGATTGAGGGCTTGTAGGCCTGTTGAAAGGCCTACCAGACACCACCGCCAACAACGTCGCCTATGGGCACAAACCCACCATCACTGGACCAGACAGGACTGGCAAAAAGTGCTCTTTCATGACCAGTCGCGGTTTTGTCTCACCAGGGGTGATGGTCGGATTCGCGTTTATCGTTGAATGGAATGACCGTTACACCGAGGCCTGCACTCTGGAGCAGGCCTCGGAGGGTCCATCATGGTCTGGGGCAGTGTGTCACAGCATCATCGGTCTGAGCTTGTTGTCATTGCAGGCAATCTCAAAGCTGTGCGTTACAGGGAAGACATCCCCCTCCCTCATGTGGTACCCTTTCTGCAGGCTCATCATGACATGACCCTCCAGCATGACAATGCCACCAGCCATACTGCTCGTTCTTGCCATGGCAAGCAAAGAGCCCGGATCGCAATCCCATTGAGCACTTCTGGGACCTGTTGGATCGGAGTGTGAGGGCTAGGGCCATTACCCCCAGAAATGTCCGGGAACTTGCAGGTGCCTTGGTGGAAGAGTGGGGTAACATCTCACAGCAAGAACTGCCAAATCTGGTGCAGTCCATGAGGAGGAGATGCACTAAAGTACTTAATTCAGCTGGTGGCCACACCAGATACTGACCCCCCTTTGTTCAGTGACACATTATTCAATTTCTGTTAGTCACGTCTGTGGAACTTGTTCAGTTTATGTCTCAGTTGTTGAATCTTGTTATGTTCATACAAATATTTACACATGTTATGTTTGCTGAAAATACGTTTATTTTTTTGCTGAGTTTACAATTACCAGTAAGGTCCCTCAGTCGCGCAATGGATTTTAAACAAACACAATGGAGGTTTTCCAATGCCTTGAAAAGAAGGGCACCTATTGGTAGATGAGTAAAAATTTAAAAAAGCACACACTGAAGATCCCTTTGAGCATGATGACGCTATTAATTACACTTTGGATCGTGTATCAATACACCCAGTCACTACAAAGATACAAGCATCGTTCCTAACTCCGTTGCCAGAGAGGAAGGAAACCGCTCATGGATTTCACCATGAGGCCAATGGTGACTTTAAAACAGTTACAGAGTTTGATGGCTGTGATAGGAGAAAACTGAGGATGGATCAACATTGTAGTTACTCCACAGTACTAACCTAATTGACAGAGTGAAAAGAAGGAAGCCTGTACAGAATACAAATATTCCAAAACATGCATCCTGTTCGCCACAATGCACTAAACTAATATTGCAAAAAATGTGGCAAAGTAACTTCTTGTCCTGAATAAAAAGTATTATGTTTGGGGCAAATCCAATACAACATATTATTGAGTTCCACTCTCCATATTTTTAAGTATAGTTAGTGGTGGCTGCATCATGTTATGAGTATGCTTGTAATTGTCAAGGAATGGGGAGTTTTTCAGGAGAAAAAAATAAACAGAATGGAGCTAAGCATAGGCACAATCACAGAGGAAAACCTGGTTCAGTCTACTTTTCACCAGACACTGGGAGATTAATTCACCTTTCAGCAGGGCAATAAACTGAAACACAAGGACAAATCTACACTGAAGTTGCTTACCAAGAAGACAGTGAATGTTCCTTAGTGGCTGAGTTACAGTTTTGGCTTAAAGCTGCTTACATCTTTGGCAAGACCTGAAAATGGTTGTCAAGCAATGATCAATAACCAATTTGACAGAGCTTGAAGGATTTCGAAAATAATAATGGGAAAATGTTGCACAATCCAGGTGTGGAAAGCTCTTAGAGACTTATACAGAAAGACTCATAGCTGTAATCGCTGCCAAAGGTGCTTCTACAAAGTATTGACTCAGGGGTGTGAATACTTATGTAAATTAGATATTTTTGTATTTCATTTTCAATAAATTTCACAAATGTTCTAAAAATCATGTTTTCACTTATTCATTATGGGGTATTGTGTGTAGATGACTGATAAAAATATTAATTGTATCAATTTTGAATTCAGGATGTAACACAACAAAATGTGGAATAAGTCAAGGGGTATGACTTTGTGAAGGCACTGTATAATTCATTTAAATGTTCAAAAATGGATATTGCAACTAAGGATTCCAGCTTTAATTCAAAACCCTTGACTTTATAGTGGACAGTGCTCTTCGAACTTAGCTGTTACTTGGGGCTCTATTAAATTAGACCCGCTTTAGCTGACATCCACATAGCGGTTGTTTAGGCGGTGTCGGAGGTGGAACTGCGTTAGAGCTATCAAATCCACAAGCAGCTCCTGGCATTATACCTAAATCGGACATTGCCAGTGGCTGCACGGAGTTGCTTTAATAGAATTCCCATGTAGCCTTGTTTACAAGTTCGAACACTGGAATTCTTGATTATGCTGATAGAAATCATCATTATTTCATTTAATAATTTTAAATTTGAGTGTCATTGTTTCTATATCACCTACACTTTCTCGTTCTGAACTTCTAATGCGAGTGGGACGCGAGTGGCTTCGTAACAATGATCAAGAGCAGCTGCTCACCGATTTGACAGCTCCAATGCAGTTACACGTCCAACCCTGCCAAAACATCATCTATGCGGGTGTCGGCTATCGCAGGTATACACTTGATCTGATTGAATCTAGGCCTTGATTTTATAGTTCCAAAGTTGTTACTTTTGGATTAAACCAATGAACTCCGCCTCCGAAAAAAAAAGCTGCATTTGAAAACACATTGAGAGCAATGCATTGAGCTGACTATAGTTCAATGAGCTAGTTACACTATAGTTGTCACCCTTGTGCCAGGGCTAGATGTTGTAATGACTGAGTTACAGACTCAGCCTTTTGACAGATGGGTTAATAGTATCACTGAGGGTTTTGATAGGAAGTGTTTCAACATCTTGACTCAGTGGCTTAAGAGCCCACATCACTATGCAAATGCATTGTAACACACCCCAAAAAACTCTACAAATTCTAATTTAAATGATAGGGTTCAATGAGTTGATTAGTTTTCCGTTGTCTTTGTGTGAAATTCTTTATAGTCTGTCATCAGCCAAACACAATGGCAGACAGCCAGAGAATTGCACCATATTTATTTTCTAATTAGTCTGTGTTTGTTTTGTTCCACAACTATGCCGCTAATCTACATAAACAGATGCCAGTGCTGCCGTCTGTCTGTGCATGGATCCAGCTTTTAGATTCATTAATATGACCAATTGTTTGTTTGTCTATCTTCAAATACCTTTCTGGCCATTATCTTCCCAATGTGTTGACTTGTTGTTTTCAGTAACAGACTGAACATTAAGCATGCAATTAAAAATTATAATTTGGGAAAATATCTTGCACTCAAGTGTCCATATTCTATTCTCAAGCGGTACACTATCCCCTATAAACATGGGAAAGCTACTAGACCAAATTAGACCAAAGCTATTAGACCAGCCACAATTTGTACAAGATATGGTACACAGTGCTACGAATGGGCTGTTTACCCAGTACAGTGTCACTTTATGTCTCTCAGAGAAATGGAAGCCACTTACAAACTGATACAACCACAAACAAACAAAAAAGCCTGCATAAGACCAAACACCTCAGTTTCACTACCCACTGACTACCACAACAAGATATGAGTCATCATTCAACCAATAATGAAAAACCTGACAATAGAGCTAAACATAGGACATTTAATTAGCAAAAGTCCAATACAACCACCAGATTACATTGTTAGATGGCATGTTTTCTGTTTAACCGCCCTCTATCAGTAAAACTGATATTAAACATCACAAAAATCCAAAACAAATTCAAACGACCTAAAGATTACATTACAAGCTAAAGGCCTCACAGTCTACAATGCTTGATGGAATTGTTTGTGCAGACAGGAAATTGTTCCATACTCCGAATGCCTGCAGTAAAAAGGGGAATGTGTCACTTTCAGCAGGAGCTGTAATGTTCAGCAATGTTTTCATCCCAGTGAAACTGACAGTTCACACTAAAGTCTAACTCATTGTTACTCCACAACTCTCTGCAGCCATTCACAGTGGGTTGGCAATGTCAAGTGCATCATTGGTGTGTTCATACAGTCACCTTCCCTCTGAGCCACTCTTCTGGAAATGTTTTGTAGCTGACAGAATTCTTCAACACATCTAAAAACTTTCACCCAACCATGCTAATTAGTTGACTGGACAACTCCCCTTGGAGTGGTGTCAGAGATTGCACCTTCCCCCTTCAGTTGTTGTCATGTCCTTTCGGGCTGTAGTGTGGATGAGCTGGTGATCATCTGGGTTAGTATTTGTGTGGCAGGCCGTTGTAGTTCCTGTCCCTCAGGGCCTGGTCCACCTTGAGTATGTAGGAATCGATGGTGCTCCTCATCTCTGCTGTAAAGGGGTCGAAGGAAGGCCGCTGGGCCCCCCCAGAGCGTTTGAAGTGTCCGTCCTGGTTGCTTTTGGCACACATCAGCCTCTCCTCCATCATGGTGGCGTTGAGGAACAAAGTGAGGAGGCGGAGCTGGGGGAAGAGCGCCCTCTGCAGGTCCTCGTAGTGTACCACCAGCAGGCGACGGCCAAACTGCAGCCAGCTCAGAGCGTGGGATGCCCACCAGGGGGCGTAGCTGTCAACAAACTCTGGCCATTCTGAAGTAAACAGAGGAGAGGGGGAAAATAGGTACACTTTATATACAAAAGTATGTGGACACCCCTTCAAATTAGTGGATTCGGCTATTTCAGCCACACCCATTGCTGATGTGTATAAAATTGAGCACACAGCAATGCAATCTGGCCTTACTAAATCTGGCCTTACTACTATAGGATGCCACTTTTCCAACAAGTCAGTTCATCACATTTCTGCCCTGCTAGAGCTGCCCGGTCACCTGTAAGTGCTGTTTTTGTGAGGTGGAAGCTTCTAGGAGCAACAACGGCTCAGCCGCAAAATGTTAGGCCACACAAGCTCACAGGACGGGACCGCCGCGTGCTGAAGCACGTATGAAACAGTATAGCTTCCGTCCCTCTCCTCGCCCCTACCTGGGCTCGAACCAGGGACCCTCTGCACACATCAACAACAGTCACCCACGAAGTATCGTTACCCATCGTGCCACAAAAGCCACTGCCCTTGCAGAGCAAGGGGAACAACTACTTCAAGGTCTCAGAGCAAGAAACGTCACCGATTGAAACGCTATTAGCGCACACCACCACTAACTATTTCACATCAGTTACACTCACCCCCCTTTTCTGCAGCAACCAGTGGTCTGGGTTAACAGCATCAATGTAACAGTATAGCTTCCGTCCCTCTCCTCGCCCCAAACCAGGGACCCTCTGCACACATCAACAACAGACACCCACGAAGCATCGTTACCCATCGCGCCACAAAAGCAGAGCAAGGGGAATAACTACTTCAAGGTCTCAGAGCGAATGACGTCACTGATTGAAACTCTATTAGCGCGCACCAACGCTAACTAGCTAGCCATTTCACATTGGTTACATGTAGAATGTAAGAATCGTCTGTCTTCGGTTGCAACACTCATTACCGAGTTTCAAACTGCCTCTGGAAACAATGTCAGCACAAGAATTGTTCATCGGATGCTTCGTGAAATGGGTTTCCACGACCGAGCAGCCGCACGACAAGGCTAAGATTACCATGCGCAATGCCAACCGTCAGCTGGAGTGGTGTAAAACTCATTGGACTCTAGATCAGTGGAAGGAGGACCGAGCATGCCCCCATTCTCATCGACGGGGTTGTAGTGGAGCAGTTTGAGAGCTTAAAGTTCATTGGCGTCCACATCATCAACAAACTAGCATGGTCCAAGCACACCAAGACAGTCATGAAGAGGGCACGACAAAACCTATTCCTCCTCAGGAGACTGAAAAAATTTGGCATGGGTCCTCAGATCCTCAAAAGGTTCTACAGCTGCACCATCGAGAGCATCCTGACCGGTTGCATCACTGCCTGGTTATGGCAACTGCTCGGCCTCCGACAGCAAGGCACTACAGAGGGTAGTGGTATAGAGGTCTGCCATCCAGGACCTCTATACCAGGCGGTGTCAGAAGAAGGCCCTAAAAATGGTCAAAGACTTCAGCCACCCTAGTCATAGACTGTTCTCTCTGCTACCGCACGGCAAGCGGTACTGGAGCACCAAGTCTAGGTTCAAGAGGCTTCTAAACAGCTTCTACCCCCAAGCCATAAGACTCCTGAACATATAATCAAATTGCTACCCAGACTATTTGCATTGCCCATTTTATCTATGCATAGTCACTTTAATGACTCTACCTACATGTACATATTACCTCAATTACCTCGACTAACCAGTGCCCCTGCACATTGACTCTGTACTGGTACCCCCTGTACACAGCCTCGCTATTGTTATTTTACTGCTGCTCTTTAATTATTTGTTACTTTTATTTATTTTGGGGGTGGGCTATTTTTCTTAAAACTGCATTGTTGGTTAAGGGCTTGTAAGTAAGCATTTCACTGTAACGTCTACACCTTTTGTATTCGATTTGAATTGAAAAGCTTCACCATCTGGCAGTCTGACGGATGAATCATAGTTCCAACTGTAAAGTTAGTGGTCTGGGGCTGTTTTTCATGGCTCGGGCTAGGCCCTTTAGTTCCAGTGAAGGGAAATCTTAACGCTACAGCATACAATGACATCCTAGATGATTTGTGCTGCCAACTTTGTGGCAACAGTTTGGAGAAGGCCCTTTCCTGTTTCAGCATGGTAATGTCCCCATGCACAAAGCGAGGTCCATACAAATATGGTTTGTTGAGATTGGTGTGGAAGAACATGACTGGCCTGCACAGAGCCCTGACCTCAACCCTATCAAACCCCTTTGGGATGAATTGGAACGCCGACTGCGAGCTAGGCCTAATCACCCAACATCAGTACTCGACCTCACTAATGCTCTTGTGGCTGAATGGAAGCAAGTCCCTGCAACAGTAGTGGAAAGCCTTCCCAGAAGAGTGGAGGCTGTTATACCAGCAATGGGGGGGGACCAACTCCATATTAATGCCCATGACTTTGGAATGAAATATTCGATGAGAAGGTGTCCACCTACTTTTGGTAATGTAGTGTATCTTATCAATGTGTGATGTGTGGAGACTATGCTGATATCTCACGTTCAGAGTCTATGCGGCGAGGTATAGCAGCTGACGTGAACATTTGTCACCAGTCATGAACGTCTGTTTGAAACAGACTTTTGTTCAAGGCAAACAGTTGACCAAAATCCCCAAATCTCGTTTTTTATATGCTTTAATCGTTTTGCATTCCTTAGTTACCACATAACCCCCAGTCCATTTCCCTAACCACTGAGCTGTGCTTGTTGTGTGGTGTTACCTTTGCTCCTCCACTGTGCGTCTGTGGCATAGCCCAGGTGTCCAGCACACTTCCGGTTGAACTCTGCCATGAGGGAACGGTAGGGGTTACGGATCAGCAGGATGGCAGAGTCAAACATCTCTATTTCTCTCTGTCCACTCTCATGTGTCTTAACACAGATGCTACGCCCACTCTTCCAGTAGTCCTTCTCCCCTTTGAAACCTGGTAGAAAAACCCAGATACCCAAGATGATCAAACCTCTGAAAACGTATGCGTCACAGAGCATTCAAGCTGTTATTGCCATTTGTAAGTACTGTACAAGTGCATTCATTGGAAATTCTCTGAGAGCTCCATGGTATAACAATTTTTAGCGCATACTTAAAAACATGCAATGATACATTTCAGTAGAGAAACATCAAGCATTCACAGTATGTGCTATTATCCATCACAACACCTGAGCTGTGTTCACAGCCTCACCTCTATTGTAAAGCGCGCCATCGAAGTAGAAGCTACCAGTGTAGTAGCCCGTCACCAGCTCGATCAGGTGGCGTACCCAGGTGTTTCCAGCTCCGGGGAAGCTGGAGAGAGCAACCAGGGAGGTAGACCTCTCGGGCAGAAATGTCCTCTCTTTGCACCTAGAGTCTGAATGAGGCAGAATCAGCAGGGTTGAACATTGCCATAAAAACACGCCATTGATCTATCTCTGAGATACTCTATTGTAGCATGCTGTTGCTAAGAGCTTAATTACAGTTGCAGTGAATTATAAAGTCCATATATTTTTTATGGTTGAAAACTTGGACTGTAGTATCGGTGAAACTAAAGGTTATTCAAGGCTCTCACCAAGTACAGGTGTCTGGTAGACCTGGTAGTAGTCTTGGTCAGACGGGGATGTGGAGATGGAGGCATCAGTGTGCTCTGTGCCATTAGTCTCCAGACATGGCTGGTCCAGTGGCAAACGTTGACTCAGTCTAAACAGAAACGAGGCCCAGACACAGTAACAATGTGGCTTCCTCAACACAGCAAGTGGGAGCTCCTGCAGTAGAAACCGAACCAGGATCAATAAAAAACATCAGAGGCATAACTTCAAGCAGTAATTTACAGTGCAAGGAATATGACTGGTCACTCATTCATCCTCTGGTGGATTGGATGTGATTTTACCCTTGAGTGACATGATGGGTGGGTTATATAAGATGTCTGAACCACTCCTGCTCCATTTTCTTTGATTCCTATTTTTCTAAAGTTCAGATGTTTTTTGCAGAAGTCGTCTTAGTTTTTTCCTATTCGATATTGTATAGCCCCAGTATAGCCCCCATCACCTCCACACAATATGGAATAACTCTGGACTCTGGAGAGAGGCAGTTGTGTTATATGCTGGTACAGTTCTCTTTGTTTATTGACACAGCACTGGAAGATAAGCTAATGTAAAAACACACAAAGCACAAAGTACAAACACATACAGAGTGAATAGGCTAAATCAAATACACTATTATCATCACATAGACAAGGCTGTGATATTTCTTCCAGCCATTTGTGTGTAGAGCAGAGCAGAGGACCACCTCACCCAACATCCTAGGCCCACTACAATTCGCATATCGCCCCAACTGATCCACGGACGACGCAATCACCATTGCACTGCACACTGCCCTATCCCACCTGGACAAGATAAATAGTTATGTAAGAATGCTGTTCTTCGGCTACAGCTCAGCCTTCAACACCATAGTGCCCTCCAAGCATTATTAAGCTCAGGGCCCTGGGTCTGAACCCCTCCCTGTGCAACTGGGTCCTGGACTTCCTGACGGGCTGACCCCAAGTCGTGAAGGTAGGCAACAACACCTCTGCCACGCGTGCTCAGACCCCTCCTGTACTCCCTGTTCAACCATGACTGTGTGGCCACACATCTCCAACTCAATCATCAAGCTGCTGACGACACAACAGTGGTAGGCCTGATTACACACATTGATGAGACAGCCTACAGGGAGGAGATGAGAGCCCTGGCAGAGTGGTGCAAGGATCATAACCTCTCACTCAACGTCAACAAAACTTAGGAGCTGATAGTGGATTACAGGAGACAACAGAGAGAGCACGCCCCCATCCACATCGATGGAGACGCAATGGAGAGGGTCAAAAGCTTCATGTTCCTCGGCGTGCACATCACTGACATCCGGAAATGGTCCCTTCACACAGACAGCATGGTGAAGAAGGCGCAACAGCTCCACTTCAACCTCTGGAGACTGAAGAAATTTGGCTTGGCCCAGAAGACCCTCACAAACTTCTACAGATGCACCATTGAGAGCATTCTGTCGGGCTGTATCACTGCCTGGTAAGGCAATTGCACTGTCCCCAACCGCAGGGCTCTCCAGAGGTTGGTACGGTCAGCCCAATGCATCACCGGTGGCACACTGCCTGTCCTCCAAGATATCTACTGCACCCGGTGTCACAGGAAAGCCAAGAACATCATCAAGGACCTCAGCCACCCGAGCCAAGACCTGTTCACCCCGCTACCATCTAGAAGGTGGAGACAGTACAGGTTCATCAAAGCTGGGACCGAGAAGCTGAGAAACAGCTGCTGTCTCCAGGCCATCAGACTGTTAATCAGTCACCACTAGCCGGCCTCCGCCCAGTGCCCTGAACCTCAGTCACTGTTCTAGCCAGATGCACTGTCAACTGTGCGACCTTATATAAACAGGTGTGCCTTTCCAATTTATTGAATTTACCACAGGTGGACTCCAATCAAGTTGTAAAAACATCTCAAGGATGATCAATGGAAACAGGATGCACCTGAAATCAATTTCGAGTCTCATAGCAAAGGGTCTGAATAATTATGTAAGGTATTTCAGTTTATGTTTAATTTTTATAAATTTGCAAAAATGTCTAAAAACCTATTTTTGCTTCATCATTATGGGGTATTGTGTGTAGTAAATAAAGTGTTAAACAAATCAAAATATATTTTATTTAAACAAATCTGACCACGGTCTTCCCTGTGGCTCAGTTGGTAGAGCATGGTGTTTGCAACGCCAGCATGGTGTGTGCAATGCCAGGATTGTAGGTTTGATACCCACGGGGGGGGCAGTACAACTTTTTTTTTTATGCATTCACTACTGTAAGTCGCTCTGGATAAGAGCGTCTGCTAAATGACAAAAATGTAAATTTGAGATTCTTCAAATAGCCACTCTTTGCCTTGATGACAGCTTTGCACACTCTTGGCATTCTCTCAACCAGCTTCATGACCTGGTATGCATTTCAATTTGCAAAATGGCTCCAACAGAGGGGGCTGCCTCGCTTCTAGTCCTTAGGAAGTGTTGCAGTATTTTGTTGTTTTATGCATTATTTATAACATTGTTATTCCAGAAAATCTTAAGTGTTATTACATACAGCCGGAAAAAACTATAGGATATCAGAGCGGCGTCAACTTTCCAGCACTACGACCAGGAATACAATTTTCCCGAAGCAGACCCTTTCTTCGCACCACCCAGGGCATTTGAACTGATCCCAGAGGCCGACCTAAAACAACGACGCCAGAGGAGAGGGAGTCGGAGCGGTCTTCTAGTCAGACTTAGGAGGCGCGCACACCACCCACCGCTTCTGAGTATATTACACGCTAATGTCCAGTCCCTAGATAACAAAGTAGACGAGATCAGGGCAAGGATTGCTTTCCAGAGACATCAGGGATTGTAATATACTCTGTTTCATGGAAATATGGCTCTCTCGGGATATGCTGTCGGAATTGGTACAGCCAAATGTATTCTCAGTGCATCGTGCCGAAAGGAATAAACATCTCTCCAGGAAGAAGAAGGGTGGGGATGTATGTTTCCTGATTAACGACTTATGGTGTAATTGAAACAACATAAGGGAAATCAAGTAATTTCGTTCACTTGACCTAGAATTCCTCACAATAAAATTCTGAACGTATTATCTCCCAAGAGAATTCTCTATGGTTATTGTCACAGCCGTGTATATCCCCCCTCAAGCCGATTCCACGATGGCCCTCAAGGAACTTCACTGGACTTTATGCAAACTGGAAACCATATATCCTGAAGCTGAATTTATTGTAGCTGGGGATTTTAACAAAGCAAATTTGAGGAAAAGGTTACCTAAATTCTATCAGCATATTGACTGTAGCACTCGTGCTAGAAAATCACTGGACCAATGTTACTCTAACTTTTGGGATGCATATAACCTCAATGGGCTAGGTGGGACGCTTGCGTCCCGCTTGCGTCCCACCTACTCAACAGCCAGTGTAATCCCGTGGCGCGATATTCAAATACCTTAGAAATGCTATTACTTCAATTTCTCAAACATATGACTATTTTACACCATTTTAAAGACAAGACTCTCGTTAATCTAACCACACTGTCTGATTTCAAAAAGGCTTTACAACGAAAGCAAAACATTAGATTATGTCAGCAGAGTACCCAGCCAGAAATAATCAGACACCTATTTTTCAAGCTAGCATATAATGTCACATAAACCCAAACCACAGCTAAATGCAGCACTAACCTTTGATGATCTTCATCAGATGACACTCCTAGGACATTATGTTATACAATACATGCATGTTTTGTTCAATCAAGTTCATATTTATATCAAAAAACAGCTTTTTACATTAGCATGTGACGTTCAGAACTAGCATACCCACCGCAAACTTCCGGTGAATTTACTAAATTACTCACGATAAACGTTCACAAAAAACATAACAATTATTTTAAGAATTATAGATACAGAACTCCTTTATGCAATCGCTATGTCCGATTTTAAAATAGCTTTTCGGCAAAAGCACATTTTGCAATATTCTGAGTAGATAGCCCAGCCATCACGGGCTAGCTAATTTGACACCCACCACGTTTGGCCCTCACCAAACTCCGATTTACTATTAGAAAAATGTGATTACCTTTGCTGTTCTTCGTCAGAATGCACTCCCAGGACTTCTACTTCAATAACAAATGTTGGTTTGGTTCAAAATAATCCATAGTTATGTTCAAATATCCTCTGTTTTGTTTGTGCGTTCTAGACACTATCTGAAGGGTGACGATGGGTGACGCGCCCGATGCGTTTCGGGACAAAAAAAATCTAAATATTCCATTACATGGAAGCATGTCAACCGCTGTTTAAAATCAATTGTTATGCGATTTTTCTCGTAAAAAAGCGATAATATTCCGACCGGGAAACCCTGTTTTCGTTCAAAGACGAAAAAATAAAAACATGGTGTCGCCTCGTGCACGCGCCCCAGTCTCATTGTTCTCTGATCGACCACTATCCAAATGCGCTACTGTTTTTCAGCCAGGGGCTCCAAAGGCATCATTCAGCGTTTTGCCGCCTTCTGAGAGCCTATGGGAGCCGTAGGAAGTGTCACGTTACAGCAGAGATCCTCAGTTTTCAATAAAGAGAGTGTAGAAGCCCAAGAAATGGTCAGAGAGGGCACTTCCTGTAAGGAATCTTCTCAGGTTTTTGCCTGCCATATAAGTTCTGTTATACTCACAGACACCATTCAAACAGTTTTAGAAACTTTAGGGTGTTTTCTATCCAAAGCCAATAATTATATGCATGCATATTCTAGTTTCTGGGCAGTAGTAATAACCAGATTACATCGGGTACGTTTTTTATCCGGCCGTGCAAATACTGCCCCCTACCCTAGAGAGGTTAAAAAGGTCAGATCTTTTTAAAACTAAAAAGATGTGTAAAATATGTGTGATTAGGCAACCCTCATGAACCCTCATTTCTCCCAACAGATGTCAAAGAAAAGCTCTCTCTCACACACACACACACACACACACACACACACACACACACACACAGCAAGTATGGAGTGACACAGTGCGGGGCTTAAAGACACACAGAGCATACAATGGCATTACCATTATCTCTAGGCTGTGCCGAGTTCAACGAGATGCCCTGCTTGACCGTAGCTTGCTCGGTCTGAGCGCAGCGACCATGAAAAGAGTAGGTCCATAATGAAGCCTGGCCCTAAATTGCAGGTGCTTTTGGGTGACAGCAGGAGAACCGTTAGGCTTAGAAGCACAATTTGATCTCAGGAACATTCCGGAGGTCCTCCCGATCTGTGCAAGCATCACCTTGACCATGTGGCCTTAACCCTTAACAGTGAAAAGAAGGTGTTTACATCAAACAGTTTGCAATGACTTTTCTCCCCATAGGAATACATTGCCTGCTCCCCTAAATTCAACCTGAAGCCTATGTGGGTTATGAATGTCTTATGAACCTGTCTTCGATGACAATCCATCAGGCCACTATGAGGTCTACCTGTGTTGATTCTAAGCTTCCTGGACCATCCGGAAGTGGTTAAATTCACCCTAAAGGTGTTTTGATATACCAAACCTGCAGTTTGTGAGAAATAGTGCATTCAACCCTGTGTAAATCAGTCAGTTCTTTACGTAAAGACTTAAAACTCAGGATTCTGTGAAAGCCTACCCCAATGAGGATATGTGTTTACTTTTAGCTTCCTGTGTCAACCGGAAGTGCCTTAAATATGGGTCACAGGGGCTGTTTCGAAAGGTTAAACAAGTCACATCTTTCCAAAACTTCATGTGTGTGATTAGGCAACCCTCATGAACTGTAAATCAGTCATTTCTCCCAACAGATGTCAAAGAAAAGCTCTCACACACAGCAAGGATGGAGTGACACAGTGTGGGGCTTAGAGACACACAGAGCATGCAATAGTTACCTTTGTTCGAACTATCAAAGAACTGTCAGACCTAGAATTCTGAAACTTTAGAAACATGTTCTAGAGCTCAAGTCGATGTGGCTCTAAAAGGTTCTCAGACCGAGAAACAGCCTCATACATTTGCAATAACTTCAATTCATTTTGACCATTATGAAAATGACGACATTTAGAAAAGTCCCAGAGTCGCAAGACTAGGTGCATTGAAACCGCCTCGGCCCATAGAGACGGACCCCAATGTTTCTGTCCGATAGCTCATTCAAGGACCCCGTAGCAACGCCCGGAAGATTTGGATTTTCAGCACCAATTAAGGTCGCTGCTCGGGCTCCAAATGACCTATTGAGCCGAAACTTGGGATTTGGGGTCACCTCAGCTAGGCCTACACATAATGTCGGAACTGGACCCACAGCTAGAACATAACTATGTGTTTTATGTTTTTATTATGCTTTAAACAGAAGGCGCTGTGAATTATGGGTCTGCGCTGAAATATGTGATAGTTGGCTTATAATCGAGTTGGAAAAAGTGGGTGTGGTGTCAGTTTGGTGTCAGAATGATATCTAATTGTATTTTTGAGCATGTCAAATTCGTGATGGTAAATGCCCATTGAAACATATTGCAAATGGACAGTACATTTGCAATATGATTCAACAATGAAAAAGACATCACCAAATGGACATGATGAAATCAACACAACGAGCGATGGAGAGGAACCACTAGCACTGCCCGGCCATCCCGAGTTCATCGAGATAGTCAATTTCGCATTTCTGCAGTATTTTTGAGCAGGTCAAATTCGTGATGGTAAATGCCCATTGAAACATATTGCAAATGGACAGCCATGCAACTGGTGATTGGAATGGCTTATCAGAAGCACATTTTTAAAATGTTTTTTAATGTCTTTGGGGGGGAGCAAGGGGTCTACGGTTGGGTAGGGAGCACCCCCCACCCGTGCCCATCCAATAGGGGTCATTTTGGACGTTTTTCAAAAAATCATTAAAAAACAACAGAGCCCCACTTCTCCCTCATCATACATGACAAATAGACCGTCAAGGTTGATTCATGGCTTAACATAGTGCTATATATCATTTGGGCACTATAAATGCCATTTGGACATGGTTCACTGACTTTTGGGTTTGGAAACCGACTTCCTATGATCGTACATGGCAAATGGACAAAACATCCTGATTTGGCACATTCAATACTTTCATATTGCATTTGGACATTTCTTATGGCATTTGGCAAAAAAAGTGACTTTGACTTCCTATGAAATCATATCGCAAATGGACAAAACATATGCCTAATAGACAAGTAATTTTTTTTTTTAAATATGACAATAAAATATGACAAAAGTATGGTCATACAGTATACTTATACATGTATAATTAACAAAAAAAATGAAAGAATTTAGAAAAATGCTCCAGAAAGCACTTTTTTAAGGGGGTGATAAGCTTTTGATTTATTTTTCATATTTTCAAAATTTTACTCTTGGGTCTTGACTTGTGTTACATTTGCAATAAGAACATTTACGGTGGAGCGCACTCGCCATCTATTGGATTTTTGCTGTGTGACACTTGGCATTTGCCATATGACATTTGCAATATGTTTTGAATGAAACAGCGTCCAAATGAGTGGTATTGTACATCGTGTATATGTTTCATACGGTGCCAATAAGATCCCATTCATTTTTGTCCATTTCAGGGGGGTCTTCCCTTACCTCCGCAAGGCAATCTGTCAAAATGAGAGGACATCAACAACCGGTATAGGCCAATTCAAAAAGTTCTTTATTATAAAACAAAACTATTAACTCTACACAAAGAAAAAGGAATGAGGTGTGGAAATGTCATAATGTAAGGTGTATGTAGGGTGCATGGATGCGTGAATATGTGTGTGTAAACATGACTGAGTGGAAACTAAATAAACCAACAAAGGAACAAACAAAACAGGATCATACCTGGAGGAGCAGGGAGAGAGAGAGCAAGCCAAGCGAGGAGACAAAAAAGAGGTTAGTGGAGCAGTTTGTTAAATACCCTGAGCCCAGGTGGCTCCAATCACACCAGCTCCAATCACTAACAACCCTCCTCTGCCTGCAGGAGGAACCGCCCCTGCACTGCAGAGGAGGAGCCGTGACAAATCAAACAGGCAAAACGTCAATATCGAGACAAAGTGGAGTCACAATTCAACAGCTCAGACACGAGACGTATGTGACAGGGTTTACAGACAATTACGGACTACAAAAGAAAAACCAGCCATTTCGCGGCCCCCGACGTCTTGCTGCCAGACAAGCTAAACACGTTCTTTGCCCGCTTTGAGGTGTGTTTACGGACATATTCAATCTCTCCCTATCCCAGTCTGTTGTCCCCACATGCTTCAAGATGGCCACCATTGTTCCTGTACCCAAGAACGCAAAGTTAACTGAACTAAATGACTATCGCCCTGTAGCACTCACTTCTGTCATCATGAAGTGCTTTGAGAGACTAGTCAAGTATCATATCACCTCCACCTTACCTGTCACCCTAGACCCACTTCAATTTGCTTACTGCCCCAATAGGTCCACAGATAATGCAATTGCCATCACACTGCCCTATCCCATCTGGACAAGAGGAATATAAGAATGCTGTTAATTGACTAAAGCTCAGCATTCAACACCATAGTACCCATTAAGCTTGAGGCCCTGGGTCTCAACCCCGCCCTGTGCAATTGGGTCCTCGACTTCCTGATGGCCCACCCGCAAGTAGGGAAGGTATGATACAACATCTCTACTTTGCTGATCCTCACCACTGGGGCCCCACAAGGGTGCATTCTCAGCCCCCTCCTGTAATCCCTCTTCACCCATGACTGCGTGGCCATGTACGCCTCCAACTCAATCATCAAGTTTGCAGACGACACAACAGTCGTAGGCTTGATCACCAACAACGACGAGACAGCCTACAGGGAGGAGGTGAGGGCTCTTGGACTGTGGTGTCAGGAAAATAACCTCTCTCTCAACGTCAACAAAACAAAAGGAGATGATCGTGGTAGCACACCCCTATCCACATCGACGGGACAGCAGAGGAGAAGGTGGAAACAGTCATCCCTAGCACAGAGAGGCTGCTGCCTATATACAGACTTGAAATCACTGGCCACTTTAACAAATGGAACACTAGTCACTATAATATTGCCAATTTAACAATGTGTACATATCTTGCATTACTCATCTCATATGTATATACTGTATTCTATACTATGCTGCTCTGACATTGCTCATCCATATTTTTATACATTCTTATTCCATTTCTTTACTTCGATGTGTGTGTATTAGGTTTTTGTTGTGGAATTGTTAGATATTACTTGTTATATATTGCTGCACTGTCGGAACTAGAAGCACAAGCATTTCGCTACACTCGCAATAACATATGTTAACCATGTATATGTGACCAATAAAATGTGTTTTGATTTGGAATTAACAGGTGTGCATTGTTAAAAGTATATTTTTGGAATTTCTTTTCTTCTTAATGCACTGGAGCCAATCAGTTGTGTTGTGACAAGGTGTGGGGGGGGGGGGGGGTATACAAAAAATAGCCCTATTTGGTAAAAAGACCAAGTCCTTATTATGGCAAGAACAGCTCAAATAAGCAAAGAGAAACGACAGTCCATCATTACTTTAAGACATGAAGGTCTGTCAATCCAGAACATTTCAAGAACTTTCAACATTTCAAGAACCATCAAGCGCTATGATGAAACTGGCTCTCATGAGGACAAACACAGGAACAGAAGACCCAGAATTACCTCTGCTGCAGAGGATAAGTTCATTAGAATTACCAGCCTCAGAAATTGCAGTCCAAATAAATGCTTCACAGAGTTCAAGTAACAGACACATCTCAAAATCAACTGTTCAGAAGAGACTGCTTGAATCAGGCCTTAATGATCAATTTGCTGCAAAGACACCACTACTAAAGGACAACAATAATAAGAAGAGACTTGCTTGGGCCAACAACAAAAAAAGCAATGGACATTAGACTGGAGGAAATCTGTCCTTTAGTCTGATTTTAACCGTTGTGTCTTTGTGAGACGCAGAGTAGGTGAACGGATGATCTCCGCATGTGTGGTTCCCACCGTGAAGAACGGAGGAGGTGTGATGTGTGGGGGTGCTTTGCTAGTGACATTGTCAATGATTTATTTTGAATTCTAGACATACTTTACCAGCATGGCTACCACAGTATTCTGCAGCGATACGCCTTCCCATCTGGTTTGCACTTAGTGGGACTATAATTTTTTTCAACAGGACAATGACCCAACACACCTACAGGCTGACAAGTGCTCAGCATATGTCGGAACTCCTTCAAGACTGTTGGAAAAGCATTCCAGGTGATGCCGGTTGAGAGAATGCCAAGAGTGTGCAAAGCTGTCATCAAGGCAAAGGGTGGCTACTTTGAATAATCTAAAATATATGATTCCAGAGCCCATCTATTTCTCCTTAGAGGGACATTAAACCTTAAACAGTCAAATGGTGTTCCGGGCTCTCAATCACACAGAGCCATGCCATTTCCATCTCCCATCTCCAGGGAGCAGACAGGCCATGATCGATGATACCTCACTCCTAGGTCTGTGTGAGGAAGACTGGGGTCTGGGCTGGTAGTGAAGATGAAATAAATGGTTCAGTGATTTTCAGAGTTTCTTTTTGGGAACAGAATCAAACCTTATCTGTGCAGGTCTCGATGCAGGTCTGTGAAGTGGAGTTTGGTTGAAAGGAGTAGACAGGGAAGGTGTTGGTGGTGTTCTTTGGAACCTTGAAGCAGCCACCGTAGCGGACGTTTCTGACTGTGAGTAGAATAGAGGTATGCAGACATCAGACCACATCTTATAAACATAGCTACATTCCTTGAATGTATTTCCTCTGTTTCTCTGTGTTGATAATTGCAAATGATCTACAAGCATAGTCAAGCTTAAAGGAAACATTGGCCATAGAAATCTACCTATTATCAACTTTTCAAATTGCTAAATCAAATTTTCAAATCAAATTTTATTTTGTCAAATGCTTTGTAAACAACAGATGTAGACTAACAGTGAAATGCTTACTTACTGGCCCTTCACAACAATGCAGTGACACATTGAAAAAAATTATAGAAAAAAAGAAACAATAACACGAGGAATAAATACACAATGGGTTATGATAACTTGGCTATATACACGGGGTGAGAGTACCGAGTTGATGTGCAGGGGTGCGAGGTAATTGAGGTACATATAGGTATAGATAAAGTGACTAGGCAATAGGATTTCTCTCCCAGCCTGATAGAGAGAGACTCATCCATGCTTTTATTACAAACATGCTTGACTGCTGTAATGCTCTCCTGTCTGGTCTACCCAAGAAAGCCATTGGCCATTGCAAAACATACAGAATGCTGCAGCATGGATCCTGACCAAGACCAGACGGTGAGCACACATTATACTGGTTTTAAGGTCTCTGCACTGGCTGCCTGTAAGTTTAGAATTAATTTGAAGATTCTTCTATTTAAATCAATCCACGATTGTGCACCCCAATACATGTCAAACATGCTTTTACGTTATGTACCCAGTAGGTCCCTCAAGTGCTTTGGCACTGGCCTTTTAACTATCCCAAAGCCTAGGACCAAGAGGCATGGAGAGGCAGCATTTAGTTACTATGTCCCCAGCCTCTGGAATAGCCTGCCAGAGAACCTGATGGGGGCCGAAACTGTGGACATTTGTAAAAGAAATCTTAAACACACCTTTTTAGCTTTGTTTTCCTCAGGGTGCTTTTTAGTCGTTCAGTTTTTATTGTTATTCTTTCGTTTTTTATCCTCTTATGTTTGTTGTGTAGTAAATATTTTCATTGTTTTAATTAGTTTTTTCCTGTGAAGCACATTGTGTTGCATTCCATGTCTGAAATGTGCTGTAGAAATAAAGCTTGATTTGATTTGATTTGATTAGGCAACAGGATAGATAATAAACAGTAATGGCAGCGTATGTGATGAGTCAAAAGACAATGCAAAAAGGATCAATGCAGATAGTCCGGGTAGCTATTGGTTAATTACTCTCTGAAGCACCTTGTGATCGGATGCCAAGCAGTTGCCATACCAAGCGGTGATGAAACTAGTTCAGATGCTCTCAATGTTGCAGCTGAAGAACCTTTTGATTATCTGAGGGCCCATTCCGAATCTTTTCAGCATCCTGAGGGGGACGAGCCGTTGGCGTGCCCTCTTCACAACTGTGTTGGTGTGTGTGGACCATGATTATTTCTTAGTGATGTGAACACCGAGTAACTTGAAGCTCTCGACCTGCTCCACTACAACCCAGTCGATGTGGATGGGGTGTGCTTGGCCTTTCAATTCCTGTAGACCACGATCAGCTCTTTTGTCTTGCTGACGTTGAGGGAGAGGTTGTTGTCCTGGCACCACACTGCCAGGTCTCTGACCTCCTCCCTATAGGCGGTCTCATCGTCGTCGGTAATCAGGCCCACCACCGTCATGTCGTCGGCAAACTTAATGATGGTGTTAGAGTCGTGTGCAGCCACGCAGTCGTGGGTGAACAGGGAGTACAGGAGGGGAATAAGCACGCACATTTTTCAAGTGCCGGGGAGTTGGGCCTGAAGTGGAAGTCCTCCTCCAAATCGAGGTTAGTGATAGCTGTTCTGATGATCATAGGAAACGACGGCGGAAACATTATGTACAAAAAAAGTTAAGATCAGAGATTAGTAAAGTATTACAGCCGTTCAATCAGCCAGTGCTCTATCCTGATTGAGTGTACTTACATTTCCTCTGTCCCGGGAGCTGTTCCTCCACCTTGTAGATTGAGAGGCGCCCCACACCCCCACAGGGGACTCCCCTCTCGCCTCTCTCCCCCCTGCAGACCAGGCTACAGTCCTCCTCCTGGGCCCGCGAGCTGCTGATGTGGTTACCACAGTGACATTCTGCTCCGTACTCCAGACCTGCAAATCGGTACCCACTGCAGAGAGGAGACGAGCACATAGGTCACACACACACACACACACACACACACACACACACACACACACACACACACACACACACACACACACACACACACACACACACACACACACACACACACACACACAGACCCTCTCACCTCAGTGCCTTAGCCCAGGGCTGTCTTTAACCATCATTAGCCTTGGGCTAATTTTCCCCAAAGGACACCAGATTGTATAACCCCAGGCCAGCATGTGAATAAATACTAAACATTTTAATTGAATCAATCAGGGCAGGCAGCAGAGAAGCACAGCATTCATTGCTCTGTGGTGCTGGCTGGTAACAGTTTTCACCATTGACTAGATCACAGTAATAGCTCTGGGTGGATGATGGAGGTCCTTTCTAATCCCAAGGGCGACATGAGTCATCCTACCTCAAGTACCTTTATCCTCTCTCCTTGGAAAGAGAGGACCTATTCAAAATGACCTTTTTGCATTTGCTTTGAGCTCCACCAAAAATTTCCGAGACTTTTATTTGTGCTTTATTTCAATGTTGACAGCTAAAAGCATGACTCCACTCTCCACGTGGGTGGAGGAAAGGTTCAGCAGGCATATGATTCTGGCTGAATATCCTCCCAGCAGTCCACATGGATTGATTCTGTTTGCTTTGGCTAATTGTTTTTGTGGCAATCATTTCCTGTGTCTAAACGTACTGTGGAATATTGCACTGCTAACGGTTTTGGCATAAATTGATTTATACAGTTTTGTCATTAATTTGAATGTATACTAACACTCCTCTAATACCCATTAAATCTTATTCTGCATCTCTAACGCAGATCTGGCCTTCCACTACACACACACACACACACACACACACACACACACACACACACACACACACACACACACACACACACACACACACACACACACACACACACACACACACACACCACCATTCTTCCCCATTGGAACACAGGATCTATTCATCCCCGCGACTGAGACAGAATAATTAACCAAATAGCCGCAGCTCTCCATGGTTCCAGACTCATTACCTTTCTGAGCAGGTGTCTTGACACAAAGAACTGGTCATTTTGCGCAGGTCATACAATACGGTTCCCCCCAGGGCTTGATCATTGGCATCATGCATGAAGCAGCCCATGTAGGTCCCTTGCCATGTCAAAACAAAGCAGTTAATGAAAAGCCATATTATATCCATTCAAACAACAATATTAATAATTTAGTACAACACTATTGAGATGTGATGGTGACACAGGTTTGCAACAGATTTTAGGCTCTCAGTCCTGTCAGTGAGTCTGGAACAAATACTATTTAAACCAGGTCTGGTATGCAGTCAGCGGTTAAACTATACCTATGTTGGCAATAAAGTAAACAATGTTGCAGTGGGTAGGTGGTACCTTTGTGCCTGGTATTGCTTTGTAGAGGACTCCTCTGCTCCTGTGCGTCTGGCATCAGACCGTGGAACCAGCGGCGGTGCAGATGTTGGACCCCCAGGTGCCGGGATGTGGGCCAGTGCCGCCCCATCTTGATGCCCATTCCACCACCCAACACGCCCTGGGGGGCTGCCCATCTGGAGCGCGCCCTCATCCCCAGGCCGGGGGCAGCCCTCACGGCTGTGGGAGGCGCTGGCAGTGCCATGAGAGAAGAGATGCTGGCGCTGCCTGGTGGCTGGGTGGTCCTCAGGGTCAGGCTGGAGCGCTGCAGCAGCAGAATGCTCCCTGCCATCAGGTAGGCGATACCCAAGAAGAGGAGGAGCATCTGAGCTCGCCGCAGGAAGCAACGCAGCCTGTAGAGGGGCGTGGCCATTCCCAATGTCCAGCTGGTGGCTATTTGATCCTTAGTGAGCCACCATTCCAGAGAGAGGGGTGAGGGATCTACAGCTTCATTATAACCCCATCAGTCCAGTAACAGTAGGTAGGCTACCTGGCTGCAGCTTCAGATGGTTAATGAGGCTCTGCGCTTAATAGCCATGCCTCTGGACAGGAGACCAAAAAGACCACTGTGTAATCAGATCCCTCAGATGAGTCACAGCAGCACCAGACTTTACAGTAATCTCCAAGGCAACAGAACAGCCAGCAAACCCTGGAAGCCAGTAGTTTCACCTAGGGCAACAAAATTGAAGCAAATAAGATTTTAATAGGCAGAATATAATTATCTTTGTATACAACCCCTATAGAATATACAAGGGAAACGTATATACAAATGCTTTGTGGATTAGATCTACAGTTCATGTTGACATATAAGATTGTTTTTCTGTTCTAGAGCAGTGAGCATAAAGTAATTTCCCTTGCTATTTGTTGTTTGTCTTTCCTCTGAACCTGGTGTGATATTATATCTGGTGTCAGAGGGTGTGTGGGAAGAGGTTATCTTCCTGTTAGCTACAGAACAGTTTCTCAGCTTTACGCTTGTCTTGGCTTAGAAAATATCCATCATTCTGCCTCAATTACACTGGCAGCATGACAGTATCACAGCACCTTCTGTATTATGTTCTTGTTTCCCTGACTTTCCTTAGTGTGTTGGTACATTTGTAAAGCTCCACAGACATGGGTTTGTGAACCATCTTTTGACAATTTGTACCATATCAAACCAATTATGTTTAAGCGGCAACTCGGATTGAGAGTTATGGAAATTAGTGATTTTCAATAGCATTTTCAATTGGATTTGTGACCCACATCAAAAGCATTAAAGGGATAGTTCACCCAAATTACAAATTTCATGTTGGTTTCCTTACCCTGTAAGCAGTCTATGGACAAGGTACGAAAGCAATCCAAATGCTAACGTTTTAGCACTTGTGGCACAAATCCAATGCAAGTCATGGTACCTACAGTATCTTAGCATTTTTTGTCCAAATCATCCTAAATTATCTCAAATTGATTAGGTAGCTCAATTAAGTCACTTATAGATGATTTGGACATGATGAGCGAAAAATACTAACACAGGTACCATGAATTGGATCTATGTCACAAATTTTAAAATGTTTTGGAAACAGTGCCAGCTGTAAACAAAACCAAAGCATGGACTGCTGTCATACCTTATAGGTTAAGGAAACCAATATGCCATTTTATAATTTGGGTGAACTATTCTTTTGAAAGTAGTAGTGCTCTCAGATAACATGTTAATATCTGCCTGCAGCTTCCAAATCTAAATAAAGTTCCTAATAGATTATTTCACTAGATACACTATTACCACAGTGGGAAATGATGACGTGATAAAACTGTCTTGAGGGGGGATATTTATGGTTGGCTCCAATGAAACAAGATTATCATAGCACACATGTGACCCGACTATAGAGTTTTATCTTTCAAAATATGGATAAATCAAGGGCTTTACATGAGAAAAAATTGTAGAAGAGTGCCTGCCCTGGGAAGAGTCTGGTTGGGGGAGATATTGACTCATGTGCTTTGATCCAGCAGTGTCAAACTCAATCCATGGAGGGCCTAGCTTCTGCAGAGTTTTGGGTTTTCCTTTCATTTAAGACCTACACAACCAGGTGAGGGGAGTTACTAGTTAGTGACCTTAATTCATCAATCAAGTACAAGGGAGGACTGAAAACCGGCAGCCACTCAACATTTAGTGGAATGAGTTTGACACGTGCTTTAGTCGCTTCACAGATCTCCGAGCCCTCTGCTCCTCCACCTACACAGGTTAAACTCTACCATGGAGATTGGAGAATAATGTGATGCAGGAGGGTGTTAAAAATAATAAACTCTTTTCAGTATTTTGGCAATGTATAGCAGTGAATTAAGTGTTTAGCTGTGACCTGTAACACTCAAAGAGAATATAGGTCAGTTGGAAATCATAAGGGCCTTCTACGCCTTCAGAGCACAGGAGGTTGCTGGCACCTTAATTTGGGAGGATGGGCTTGTGGTAATGGCTGGAGCGGAATAGGTGGAATGGTACCAAACACATGGTTTTTATGTGTTTCATGCCATTCTATTTGCTCCGTTCTAGACATTATTATGAGCCATCCTCCCCTCAGCAGCCTCCACTGCTTCAGAGAAGGCCTAAGGATTTATAAAATGATTTATTATTTTTAATAACTTCTATTTCAGATTTTCTATCATTTAAATTATATTCTGATATAATTTCTTCAGTTTGTTTTGAAAAGGGAAGGGTTAACGCTGAACCAAAAACAAAAAGATCCAATCAGGATTTTTCTTTGATGGTCTCTAGGGAGAAAAATCTAGTTAGCTAAGTCAGCCATTGGATAGGCTCTCCGAATCTAGACAGAAGGCATCTGCCAATCAACTGTATTAGGGCAGAATTTTGGAGTGACAGGGAAATCTCAAATGCCTAGAAGGCCTAGACATGTAACTCCTGAGAGCATAAGAATTAGCTTAGTTTTCCAACAGTCTACCTAGCTTTTGTTGTAGTGCGCGGCTAGGAACATAGGTGTGATGCAGCTGCAGCCACAAGTGTTATTGAGGAGAATGTGCAGTAAAAATTCATTTTTTTCTGTGTTTTGAATCATTTGGTACAACAGCTGATGAAATGAACACTGTAAAAAGGTGAACAAAAATAGATTGGTGTTATTTCCTGATAGTTGCTGGTTGAAAATATAATCTACACAAGAGTTTTGGATTTCTATGGTGACATTACCATGCAGTGAATCTGTTAATAGACCAATAACAAATGGGTCTCCCCAATCGTCCCCAAGTTGGGAAATAAGAGATTTGAAAGTTTAGATTTGAGATAACATTTGTCAACAATTACTGCTCCAAAAGGATAAAAGAAATATATACAGTTGAAGTCGGAAGTTTACATTCACTTAGGTTGGAGTCATTAAAACTCATTTTTCAACCACTCCACAAATTTCTTGTTAACAAACTAAAGTTTTGGCAAGTCGGATAGGGCATCTACTTTGTGCATGACACAAGTAATTTTTCCAACAATTGTTTACAGACAGATTATTTAACTTAAAATTCACTGCATCACAATTCAAGTGTGTCAGAAGTTTACATACACTATGTTGACTGTGCCTTTAAACAGCTTGGAAAATTCCAGAAAATTATGTCATGGCTTTGGAAGCTTCTGATGGGCTAATTGACATAATTTTAGTCAATTGAAGGTGTATCTGTGGATGTATTTCAAGGCCTACCTTGTCAGTGCCTCTTTGCTTGACATCATGGGAAAATCTAAAGAAATCAGTCAATACCTCAGAAAACAAATTGTAGACCTCCACAAGTCTGGTTCATCATTGGGAGCAATTTCCAAATGCCTGAAGGTACCACGTTCATCTGTACAAACAATATTACACAAGTATAACACCATGGGACCACGCAGCCGTCATAACACTCAGGAAGGAGACACGTTATGTCTCCTAGAGATGAACGTACTTTGGTGCGAAAAGTGCAAATCAATCCCAGAACAACAGCAAAGGACCTTGTGAAGATTCTGGAGGAAACAGGTACAAAAGTATCTATATCCACAGTAAAACGAGTACTTTATCGACATAACCTGAAAGGCCGCTCAGCAAGGAAGAAGCCAGTGCTCCAAAACCGCCATAAAAATGCCAGACTACGGTTTGGAACTGCACATGTGGACAAAGATCATACTTTTTGGAGAAATGTCCTCTGGTCTGATGAAACAATGACCATCGTTATGTTTGGCGGAAAAAAGGGGACGCTTGCAAGCCGAAGAACACCATCCCAACCGTGAAGCACAGGGGTGGCAGCATCATGTTGTGGGGGTGCTTTGCTGCAGGAGGGACTGGTGCACTTTACAAAATAAATGGCATCATGAGGCAGGAAAATTTGGTGGATTTATTGAAGCAACATCTCAAGACATCAGTCAGGAAGTTAAAGCTTAGTCGCAAATGGGTCTTCCACATGGACAATGACCCCAAGCATACTTCCAAAGTTGTGGCAAAGTGGCTTATGGACATCAAAGTCAAGGTATTGGAGTGGCCATCACAAAGCCCTGACCTCAATCCTGTAGAACATTTGTGGGCAGAACTGACTGTGAAATGTGAAATGTCAGAATAGAATTAGAGAGAATGATTCATTTCAGCTTTTATTTCTTTCATCACATTTCCAGTGGGTCAGAAGTTTACATACACTCAATTAGTAATTGGTAGCATTGCCTTTAAACCTGACTCAGTTACACCAGCTCTGTCAGGAGGAATGGGCCAAAATTCACCCAACTTATTGTGGGAAGCTTGTGGAAGGCTACGCAAAATATTTGACCCAAGTTAAACAATTTAAAGGCAATGCTACCAATTACTAATTGAGTGTATGTAAACTTCTGACCCACTGGAAATGTGATGAAAGAAATAAAAGCTGAAATGAATCATTCTCTCTAATTCTATTCTGACATTTCACATTCTTAAAATAAAGTGGTGATCCTAACTGACCTAAGACAGGGAATTGTTACTAGGATTAAATGTCAGGAATTGTAAAAAACTGAGTTTAAATGTATTTGGCTAAGGTGTATGTAAACTTCCGACTTCAACTGTATAATAATACAATTGTCAGGTCTTTTACCTAATTGTGGCGCTCTAAACATGCAACAATTCTCATTGGAACACACCCATTTTAAATGTGCAGGGCTTGTGCAATTTCTTTTTGTCTAACATGAATGATATACCTTTTGACCTTTTTAACATTTTGTTGTGTTACAGCCTGAATTTAAAATGTATTAAATTGAGATTTTATGTCATTGGCCTACACACAATACCCCATAATGTCAAAGTGGAATTATGTTTTCAGACATTTTTACAAATTCATTGAAAATGAAAATCTGAAATATCTTGAGTCAGTAAGTATTCAGTTAAGTATTCAACCCCTTTGTTTTGGCAAATCTATTTTTCAGGAGTAAAAATGTGCTGAACAAGTCACATAGTAAGTTGCATGGACTCACTCTGTGTGCAATAATAGTTTTTAACATTATTTGTGAATGATTACCTCTTCTCTGTACTCCACGCATACAATTATATGTAAGGTCCCTCAGTTGAGCAATGAATTTCAAGAACAGATTCAAGCACAAAGACCACAATACAATACAACCTAAATGACAGAGTGAAAAGAAGGAAGCCTGTACAGAATACAAATATTCCAAAACATGCATCCTGTTTGCAACGAGGCACTAAAGTAAAACTGCAAAAAATGTGGGAAAGACATTTACTTTATATCCTGAATACAAAGTGTTATATTTGGGTGAAATCCAACACAACACATCACTGAGTTTCACTCTTCATATTTTCAAGCATTGTGGTGGCTGCATCATGTTATGGGTATGCTTGTCATCAGCAAAGACTTTAGGATAACAATAAATGGAATAGCGCTAAGCACAGGCAAAATCCGAGAGGAGAACCTGGTTCAGTCTGCTTTCAAACAGACACTGGGAAACAAATTCACCTTTCAGCAGGACAATAACCTAAAACACAAGGCCAAATATACACTGGAGTTGCTTACCAAGACGACATTGAATGTTCCTAAATGCCTTGGCCGAGTTACATTTTTGACAAAAATCTATGGCAAGACTTGAAAATGGCTGTCTAGCAATGATCAACAGCCAATTTGACAGAGCTTGAAGATTTTCTTTAAGAATAATGTGCAAGTATTGTACAATCCAGGTGTGCAAAGCTCCTAAAGACATTTTATGACATTGCCAGCAGTAATATTTGAGTTTGATTTCCATAAAGACAAGTCCTGTAGCTTTCAAATAGCTTTCAAATGGCCCTGTACAGGGCCCAAAACAACCACTCAGAGTGAAATGCAGCGGCCATGACTAAAGCTAAACAAGAGTTGTCTTGGGGGATGGTTTAGTGTGGGTGTTCGCACGTGGCAAGCGGTTGTACGTTCACTCTGCCAAAACAGTACACAGTTACAGTCACTCACCCTTCGACAGTAGATAACCTGAAACAGTCTAACCAGGTATTGTGTCTTGAAGTCGCCTAGGCTAGCTACTGCTAGCCAACTTATTTTGCCAATTAGCTTCTGCTGGCTGGTGTGCGACCATGGCAAAGTTGATTTCACATTGGATAGCCTATCTCTGGGGCTAGTTAGGGACCGATAAATAAATTACATAATGTAAATCGGACAATATTTTCATGTTGCACTTCTTTTAGTTGTCTCATTAAATGCTTTCAAATAAGGGGTTGCCAACTGAGCATAGTTCGAGGCATAGGCATAATGCTTCTATTCCAATTCAAGCTAACCCCATGGTATTTTCTAGTAGGAAGTTAACTGTTGAACATGGCATGTTTGTTTTAGAAACTTTGTCTGATCTGAAATCCTGCAGCTGCAGTCTTAGTCTGATTCATGTACTGTAAATGACAGAAGTTTGATTTCTAAAATGTATTGTATTGTAACTCAGGCATCTCAAACCAATGAGGACATTCTGGTTATAACTGAATCTTGGCTAAAGAAGTCTATGCTGGACTCTGATGTGTATCTGACTGGTTATAATGTTTTTAGATCTGATAGAGTTGGCATGCATCTGATAGAGTTAAATGTTTCTGTAACCATCACCACCTTTGTCCCTAAGAAATTTGAATGTCTAGTCCTAAACGTGGGACTTGGTAAGAATGCCCATCTGACGCTAATGGGAATTTATCGCCCTCCCTTGGCCTCCATATGTGCTCTTAGCAAATTGTTGATCTACTGTATAACTATGCTCAATCTGAATTACTGATAGTGGGTGATCCTAATCTAGACTGGTTGATTCCAGTATCTGATGGGCTGAAAGATATTTGCACTGAGCTAAATCTAACTCAGCTGATAATTAAACCAACTCGCCCCAACTTTAAACACTCTGAATAATCTATTAGACATTATTCTAACAAATTCCCCTCATAAGTTTACAGCCAACAGGATATTTGCCAATTAGTTCAGTGACCTTTGTTCCATTGATTGTATAAGACATATTAAACTTCCTAAATCTTGCTCACGCATTATTACAAAGGGACATTTTTTTCATTTTAATGAGCAACAATTTTTTGTCTGAGCTGGGGTTGAGTGACTGGGGGATTGTGTCAACTATCACTGACTCGGATCAGGCCCTTCATTGTTTAATTTACCTTTTATTTCTGTTGCAGATAAACGTGCCAAACAAAAAACTAAGGGTTAAAGACTGATGTAATCCTTGGTTTCCGCATAAACTATCTGAGAAATTACAGGAAATACATTTTGCTTGGTTTAAGGCTAGACGGATTGATTCTACGTCTGATTGGTAGCCATTAAGACATTTGAAAAATTGAGGTTTATCCTTGGTTAAAAAGAAAAATCAACATACTATATTTCTTGAATTGTGTATCAGAGAGTGGTGGTAATCTAGCCCCTTTCTGGAAAGTGGTCAAATCTTTGAAACAAAACCACCTCTGGTCCCATTCTAGACAAAATTGAAATTTGTTATGCTTTTAATAACCATTTTGCTTCAGCTGGCCACCTGTTTGAAAGGATAATCTCATCCCACTAGAAGATCCTTTAGTCACCTCAGAACAGATTGTACAGAATGATGGATTAACAGACTTCCATACTTTATTTTCATTTCAAACCTTTGATGTCTATGATGTACTAAGTGCCTTGCTAAAGACTGGTGTTAAAAAAACAACAACATAGGGGCTGATTCACTTGATCCCTTCATACTGCAGCTCTCTGCCCCACTTATTGCAGAACCACTGACCTATATTTTTAACTTCACAATTGTTTCTGATGTAGATTTAACTTCCGGCACTGACAGAGATGGCCGCCTCGCTTCGCGTTCCTAGGAAACTATGCAGTATTTTGTTTTTTTATGTGTTATTTCTTACAATGTTACCCCAGGAAATCTTAGGTTTTATTACATACAGTCGGGAGGAACTATTGGACATAAGAGCAACGTCAACTCACCAACATTACGACCAGGAATACGACTTTCCCGAAGCGGATCCTCTGTTTGGCCTACCACCCAGGACAATGGATCGGATCCCAGCCGGCGGCCGAAAACAACGGTGCCGTAGAAGGGGCAGACGGAGCGGTCTTCTGGTCAGGCTTCGTAGACGGGCACATCGCACACCGCTCCCGAGCATACTACTCGCCAATGTCCAGTCTCTTGACAACAAGGTAGACGAAATCCAAACAAGGGTAGCCTTCCAGAGAGACATCAGTGACTGTAACATTCTTTGTTTCACGGAAACATGGCTCACTCAAGACACGCTATCAGAGTCGGTACAGCCACCTGGTTTCTTCACGCATCGCGCCGACAGAAACAAGCATCTATCTGGTAAGAAGAAGAAGGGGGTGTATGCCTTATGATTAACGAGACGTGGTGTGATTATAACATACAGGAACTCAAGTCCTTTTGTTCACCTGACTTAGAATTCCTCACAATCAAATGCCGACCGCATTATCTACCAAGAGAATTCTCTTCGATCATAATCACAGTCGTGTATATTCCCCCCCAAGCAGACACATCGACGGCCCTGAAAGAACTTCATTCGACTCTATGTAAACTGGAAACCACATATCCTGAAGCTGCATTTATTGTAGCTGGGGATTTTAACAAGGCTAATCTGAAAACAAGGCTCCCTAAATTCTATAACGATATCGATTGCACAACCCGGGCTGGCAAAACCCTGGATCATTGTTATTCTAACTTCCGCGACGCATATAAGGCCCTCCCCCGCCCTCTTTTCGGAGAAGCTGACCACGACTCCATTTTGTTGCTCCCAGCCTATAGACAGAGACTACAACAGGATGCACCCGCGCTCAGGTCTGTTCAACGCTGGTCCGACCAATCTGATTCCACGCTTCAAGATTGCTTCGATCACGTGGACTGGGATATTTTCCGCATAACTTCGAACAACAACATTGATGAATACGCTGATTCGGTAAGCAAGTTTATTACCTAGTGCATCGGTGTTGTTGTACCCACAGCGTCTATTAAAACATTCCCCAACCAGAAACCGTGGATTGATGGCAGAATTCGCACAAAACTGAAAGCGCGAACCACTGCTTTTAATCAGGGCATGGTGACCGGAAACATGACCGAATACAAACAGTGTAGCTATTCCCTCCGCAAGGCAATCAAACAAGCTAAGTGTCAGTATAGAGACAAAGTGGAGTCGCAATTCAACGGCTCAGACACGAGAGGTATGTGGCAGCGTCTACAGTCAATCACGGACTACAAAAGAAAAACCAGCCCTGTCGCGAACCACGATGACTTGCTCCCAGACAGACTAAACAACTTCTTTGCTCACTGACACGGCCCGCTACCAAAACCTGCGGGCTCTCCTTCACTGCAGCCAACGTGAGTAAAACATTTAAAGATGTTAACCCTCGCAAGGCTGCAGGCCCAGATGGCATCCTCGGTCGCATCCTCAGAGCATGCGCAGACCAGCTGGCTGGTGTGTTTACGGACATATTCAATCAATCCTTATCCCAGTCTGCTGTTCCCACATGCTTCAAGAGGGCCACCATTGTTCCTGTTCCCAAGAAAGCTAAGGTAACTAAGCTAAATGACTACCACCCTGTAGCACTCACTTCCGTCATCATGAAGTGCTTTGAGAGACTAGTCAAGGACCATATCACCTCCACTCTACCTGACACCCTAGACCCACTCCAATTTGCTTACCGCCCCAATAGGTCCACTGACGACGCAATCGCCATCACACTGCACACTGCCCTAACCCATCTGTAAGAATGCTGTTCATCGATTACAGCTCAGCATTTAACACCATAGTACCCTCCAAACTCATAATTAAGCTCGAGACCCTGGGTCTCGACCCTGCCCTGTGCAACTGGGTCCTGGACTTCCTGACGGGCCGCCCCCAGGTGTTGAGGGTAGGTAACAACATCTCCACCCCGCTGATCCTCAACACTGGGTCCCCACAAGGGTGCGTTCTCAGCCCTCTCCTGTACTCCCTGTTCACCCACGACTGCGTGGCCATGCACGCCTCCAACTCAATCATCAAGTTTGCAGACGACACTACAGTGGCAGGCTTGATTACCAACATCGACAAGACGGCCTACAGGGAGGAGGTGAGGGTCCTCGGAGTGTGGTGTAAGGAAAATAACCTCACACTCAATGTCAACAAAATAAAGGAGATGATCGTGGACTTCAGGAAACAGCAGAGGGAGCAGCCCCCTATCTACATTGACGGGACAGTAGTGGAGAGGGTGGAAAGTTAAGTTCCTCGGCGTACACATCACGGACAAACTGAAATGGTCCACCCACACAGACAGTATGGTGAAGAAGGCACAGCAGCGCCTCTTCAACCTCAAGAGGCTGAAGAAATTCGGCTTGTCACCAAAAACACTCACAAACTTGTCGGGCTGTATCACCGCCTGGTATGGCAACTGCTCCGCACATAACCATAAGGCTAGAGGGTAGTGAGGTCTGCACAACGCATCACCGGGTGCAAACTACCTGCCCTCCAGGCCAAAAAGATCACCAAGGACAACAACCACCCGAGCCACTGCCTGTTCACCCCGCTATCATCCAGAAGGCGAGGTCAGTACAGGTGCATCAAAGCGGGGACCGAGAGACTGAAAAACAGCTTCTATCTCAAGGCCATCAGACTGTTAAACAGCCATCACTAACATTGAGTGGCTGCTGCCAACATACTGACTCAACTCTAGCCACTTTAATAATGCAAAAATTGATGTAATAAATGCCACCATCTACTGCATCTTGCCTATGCCGTTCGGCCATCACTCATTCATATATTTTTATGTACATATTCGTATTCATTCCTTTACACTTGTGTGTATAAGGTAGTTGTTGTGAAATTGTTAGGTTAGATTACTTGTTAGATATTACTGCATGGTCGGAACTAGAAGCACAAGCATTTCGCTACACTCGCATTAACAGCTGCTAAAAATGTGTATGTGACAAATAAAATGTGATTTGATTTGATGTGATGTTATCCCTAAGATCTGGAAAGCGGCACATGTCCTCCCTCTACGTAAAGGAGGAAATCCTTCTGATTTTTACTGTCCAATTTCCAAATGATCTTGCCTTTACAAAGTTTATCAATTTATTACTCCCTCTTTGCTTACAAAACCCTACTAAACAAGCTTCCAACTTACCTAACTTCATTGTTATAGTATTTAAAAAACAACATGAAATACCAAACCTGCTCACAGGGTTGGTTAACTCTTGAGGTTCCTCTCCACCAAATTAGGTAAATCCCATTTTAGTTTTAATGCAGCTCATTGCTGGAGCCAACTGCAAAATAAACTGCAATTGGTCGCTCTGATGCTGCTTGGGCAATACAAAATGTTGATTGGGGAATATGGCTGTTTTTCTTGATTGTTTGTTGTGCTGTATTTTAGTTAGTTTTTTTTACTGATTTTGATTTTGAATTGATCTATGACTTGTATATGTAGGGCTCCCTTGTGAAAGAGACCCTGGTCTCAATGGTGACTCATTTAAATAAAAGTTTTAAAAAATATATATAGAGAGATTTGTATATTAATTTCTACAATTTATAGTTTATTTGTCATTGAAATTTGGAGCTATAGCCATTTTTAAATATTGTCCCATGTACATTGTGTAATTTACTGATCTTCCCTAACTAGCACCATAGGGATATCAAATGTCAAACCAAGCTGACCATGGGCATTAAGATCGGGTTGCTGTGCACCTGCATTCCGAATTGATGATTACTTGGGTGTTGCCAACTGTGGGCATGTGGGCAGGATTGAAAGAAACCCAACCGAAGGAAAACTGTTACAGTACCGTGACACACCATTTTTTTCTATCATCTTGCAAATCTCAGTTTTGGACGAGACTGACTTCATGACCAAAATTATCCTATTTACACTTGGTAGTCAATTTTGACAACAGAATAAATGTTTCTGACTCATATAGATGCCACATTGGTCATTTTCAAAATTAGAAGTTGCTTTTAGGGACAGTCGCTTTTTAACATCGTCCTTCAAGATTAACTTTCATCAAGAAGTTAAGTATCAAATGATCATCATTTGGTGAGCAGCACTGTTTTTTTTAGGTCGAATGCTGTTAGCTCTCTCTTTGAAAATAATGTGTGTGAAACATTTTTGCATTTAAACTTTAGATCACAGGTTATTTTTTGTGCTGAACGTGATAAAATAGGTTTGCAATGGGAAGTAATAGTTACACATTTTGATTTGTAAATGCTTAATGGTTGTGTTTTTGTTATGATTGGGGGCCTACAGGGTTATTATGAATGGGTTTCTTTTAACAGTATGCTGTGTGTGACTGCTTTCTTTCTATCGGTCGTGTCTGTGTGTTTTACATAAAGTGTTCTATCCTAAACGGAGTGAGCAGATTACGGTCGCTGTCCTTTCAGCACCACACGCCTGTCATCTTTGATGTGTCGTTGTTGTCATTACTAGGCTATTTGTGATAGTGTGATAATGATGGTGTAAAGGCTACCTGGTTCAGTTTGCTCCTAGCAGAACTCGGCTTGGCGAAGTGAATGTCTGTGCCTCGCATACTCCCTCCACTTGAACCTCCACTTGAATAAAATAAAATAGCGGCAATAGTACTGTTTGTCCCTCTTGCGATGCCATAGCCAGTATAAGCGTCCTCAAAATAATCAGATTTAACGTAAGATAATTAGTAATTAATTTGGACGTTTTTGCTGAGGTCTTTGTCACGCGATTTTTCTAAATAAAATGTTTGGTGCAGTATTTCTCAAGTGAAAAAATGTGCATGAAAACGTGTCGTCTCTCGTTGAATGACAACAAATACTTAATTGAAGAATCCCTACTGTTGACCAATCACCAACGAAGGGCCGTGGACGTTCTACTGAACTTTGGCTTGTCTCAGGAAAAAATGTTGTGTGCATGAACAAACCTTTGTCAAAGACCGAAACGAACAAAAACATCACAAAATGTCGTCATAATATATGCACAAACTGTTTTGGATGGGAAGCAAGCGGGTGCCTTTAGGCTACCACAGGTTGTTTAAGTGATTGTTGTTGTTGTTGCTGGTAGCATGAGTGACAGCCGATGCGTTGCTCAGGCCTGTTTGATTAATTCATGATGTCATCAAAAAGCATTTCTACTCCTGCATGAGAGCTAGATATAATGTAATGCGTATTAAGTGATGATGTTTCTGTTATTTTTCTTGGTTTATGAATTTGAAGTTTGATGGCTTTGGAGATTATTTTCCCCCACTGAAGTCCTACTCTAATAGTCAAGGTTCGCCACTGGTGTAGGCTTTATACAATCTTGCTTATTATGTTTGATTCTGTTTGTGAACAGCACTTTAGACACGTTTTTTCTATAATTCTGTAATAATAGCCTAATGGAGGACTGCCAGGTTGTGCATGACACGCAAATTAAGACTAAACAGTGGAAAACCTTTTAAGATTTTACAGCTTAAATGAAAGCCACAGGTTGGCCACATGAAAGGCAGCAGTGGGTGCAAGTATTTAGGCTATTTATTGCCCTCTACGGATCTAACTTCAACCCTGATCCAGGGGCCCAACTAAACTGGCCTGGAATCAAAACCCCGATCAGTTAAATTAGATGAGTTCACTTTAATTCTCTTTGTTAGGGCCGATCAGACCTGGGGCGTTGTTGTCTCATTGTGTGAATCTTATGGGCAGACAGTGGTAGTGCCAACCAGCACTAATTCTGTAATAGTAGCCTAATGGATAAATGCCAGGTAGTGCATGACAGGCTAAAGATATCCATTAACATTAGATATTTCGCTGTCCTATTATCTCTAGACCTTCAGCACAAATACAGCATTTGGACCAGATGTCATATTACAGAATTATTGTCATGACAGTTTCTTTTAGGACTTTTATTGCCACTAATTCCAATTGTATGACTTTTCCACTGTTCCAACATTATCCCCACTTCAATAGATATAACCTTCTGGGACAATCAGGCTACCTCATCGTGGGATTCTTAGGAATAATAAGCTACCAGGCCAGCCAAGGGAAGCAACAGTTTGCACATACACAAGGCTTCCACCACAACATGGAATTTGCATCTATCCTTTCGGGAACTACCAGTTTCTCTAACTCTGGTCAACATTGTCAGTAATGTCTAAGTATAAAGTGGCCACATTTTCGAGAATATCGCCCCTTGGAAAGTAATAAACTATGCTTTTGTCAGCATTAATCTAAGAGTAATGTATAATGCATAACACATTATTAAACACCAGTCATTAATCAAAACAAGTTGCAAAGCGCACATTTACTCAGCTAGAATCGTTGTGATAAAATACAAATCTGAATACCATTTAGCCTACCTTAGATGTGGAACCCTTTTGGAGCTGCGTTTAACCATACAGAAAGCTATCAGCATCGAATCTCACTCCCACGTACTCTGAAGATTTAGAACATTATTTCCTATTCTATATCCTAAAGAAGTGAAGATGCGTTTGTATTGTAACGATCTTTAAAAATTGTCTCTCGGCTCCTCTTCTTTCTCCCTACTCTGTCTCTCCCTCTCCGTGGCAGAGTAGAGCGTTACAAAACGTGAAGGCAGGGAATGAGGGAGCATACTCATTTGCATTGGCCATCCCCGATGCGTCACCAGCCCGCTGTGGTGTGGGAGATGTGTCCCCCAGCTGCCATGAACCTCTAGATATGGTATGTTATGATCCCGTGGTTACTGTAGAAAGCTGCATGTTGCCAATATCAACACATGAATGAAGTTCAAACCATTTAACCATCTCACGGTTACTGTGCTGTCCATCTGCTGCCCATTCTGCCATTGAAAATGGACCATTCAGCCCTTGTGTTCATTCATTAGAAGCCTCTCTATTATCCGTGCAGAGAATGAATACATCAGATAAGGAGAGGAGCTGACTGTCGAAGCATGTAGCATTTTACACAAGACATCAGCACCACGGATAGCGCAAGTTCTGATGGTTACTTCCAAGGTATGAGTTATCTTTCTTTCAGAGCAAAACTATTGTAGGTTAAGGAAGGTAGTCCTTTCTTTCCACATAGAAATTACTAGATATTTTCCCAGAAATTGCATGGTAAAATGGTAACCACATATTAATAACCTACAATGTAGATTTGTTTCTGTAGGATTGATTCAAACAAGCATCACTAACAGTGCACAAGTAGCCTTGCAGCAATTGTAGTGAATTGGCTGCCCATTATGTATTTTTATCTAATTTGATTAACCTTAATATATGAAAATAGTATGTAGACTTCTGAGTTTTTTTATGACCAATATGTAATTGCTGACCAGGAATCTGAGCTGTTAGATCAACCGGTGGGCTTGCAGCTCACAAGATGTTGTACTTCTCCTCACATTGATGAAGTCTTCTTCAACTGTTTAAAACATGCAACAGACTATTAAAGTAAGACATGTCTCATTTTGCACTAATATTCATGGAATCAATATGGAATATGTGTAAATGACATATGCGTCTGGGGCATCAGTACATAGGGTATTCTCTTCCTGTCATATGTCTAAACTGTGGCTCAAACACCCTGCCTGTCAAGAGTCAAACAGAATTCTCCATGAGGAGGTGCGCCCATATATAAGGGCCTATTACATGTAATAGATATATGCAACCCTTCAATGATTCTGCCCTCTCTATTTCCTTCCATCCCTGGCCTACATGTTTTGCAAAGAGCCCCCATTTACAATCCTCTTTCAACTTGTAATCTATTAATTTCATTATGCTGTAGGGCAGTGCACCGTGGTGAGCCTGAGTTCCTTAGATGAGACGAGAGAGGGTAATTGCTGCGAGGTGATTCAAATAAACTGATGATTAGTCAGGATGACTCCTGCTGCCAGCTGTGGGTCTGTGGGGCTGTTTCTCTGGCTGCAGGCATTGCTTTTTATGCAGGTGAGGGGACTTGTTTTCAAAATGTGTATCTTTCCATTAAGAGCACAGAACATTCCATTTAATTGCCTTAAAAAGGAAAGGCATTTCAGGACATACATACATACATCAGCGGCAGGGACTGGGAGACTGTTCAGGATGGAGGGAATGATAAACGGAGCATACAATACACACATATACAGTGCATTCTGAAAGTTTTCAAACCCTTTGACTTTTTCCACATTTTGTTATGTTACAGCCTTATTCTAAAATGGATAAAATCAAATAAATTCCTCATCAATCTACACACAATACCCCACAATGATGAAGCGAAAACAGGTTTTTAGACATTTTTGCAAATGTATTACAAATAAAAAACAGAAATACCTTATTTACATAAGTATTCAGACCCTTTGCTATGAGACTTGAAATTTAGCTCAGATGCATCCTGTTTCCATTTATCGTCCTTAAGATGTTTCTATAACTTGAATGAAGTCCACCTGTGGTGAATTAAATTGATTGGTCATCATTCGGAAAGGCACACACCTGTCTATATAAGGTCCCACAATTGACAGTGCATGTCAGAGAAAAAACCAAGCCAGGAGGACAAAGGAATTGTCCATAGAGCTCCCAGACAGGATTGTGTCGAGGCACAGATCTGGGGAAGGGTACCAAAACATTTCTGTAGCATTGAAGATCCTAAAAAACACAGTGTCCTCTATCATTCTTAAATGGAAGAGGTTTGGAACCACCAAGACTCTTCCTAGAGCTGGCCGCCCTGCCAAACTGAGCAATCGAGGGAGAAGGGCCTTGGTCAGGGAGGTGACCAAGAACCCGATGGTCACTCTGACAGAGCTCCAGAGTTCCTCTGTGGAGATGGGAGAACCTTCCAGAAGGACAACCATATCTGCAGCACTCCACCAATCAGGCCTTTATGGTAAAGTGGCCAGATGGAAGCCACTCCTTAGTAAAAGACACATGAAAGCCCGCTTGGAGTTTTCCAAAAGGCACCTAAAAGACTCTCAGACCATGAGAAAAACGATTCTCTATTTGGCCTGAATGCCAAGCGTCACTTCTGGAGGAAACCTGGCACCATCCCTACGGTGAAGCATGGTGGTGTTAGCATCATGTTGTGGGGATGCTTTTCAGTGGCAGGGACTGGGAGACTGGTCAGGATCGAGGGAAAAATAAATGGAGCAAAGTACAGAGAGATCCTTGATGAATAACTGCTCCAGAGCACTCAGGACCTCAGACTGGGGTGAAGGTTCCCCTTCCAACAGGACAATGACCCTAAGCACACAGCCAAGACAATGCAGGAGTGGTTTCGGGACAAGTCTCTGAATGTCCTTCCGTGGCCCAGCCAGAGCCCGGACTTGAAAGTGATCAAACATCTCTGGAGAGAACTGAAAATAGCTGTGCAGCAATGCTGCCCATCCAAACTGACAGAGCTTGAGAGGGTCTGCATAGAAGAATGGGAGAAACTCCCCAAATACAGGTGTGCCAAATATTTAGTTTATTTTTTATATTTTTTTATTTGAACCTTTTTTAACTAGGCAAGTCAGTAAAGAACAAATTCTTATTTACAACGACGGCGTACTTGAGGCAGTAATTACTGCCTAAGGTGCTCCCACAAAGTACTGAGTATAGGGTCTGAATACTTATGTAAATGTGATATTTCATTTTTTCATTTTTTATACATTTGCTAAAATTCGAGAAACATGTTTTTTCTTTGTCCTTATGGGGTATTGTGTGTATGTTGATGAGGGGGATTGTCACGGATTTCAAGGTAGCAGGAAACGGGTGAGTCAGGTGCAGGAGACTAAAGGTCAGTAGAATATATGTTTAATAAAGTCCAGAGTGAATACAACGACAAGGCAGGGTGCAAACCTGTTTGGAGAACAGCTCCAAACTCAAAAATACACGGGGCACAGCCCGCCAACCCTAAGGCCTATCAAAATAGTCGCGTACATAAACACATAGAAAAAATAATCCAGCCCATTAACCTCGACGTAACACAAAACAATCCCGCACAAATCCCAAACAAGAAACGGACAAACTAAATACCCTCCCACTAATTACAAACAAGGAGCAGGTGCGTACTAAACAGACATAACCAGCAGATACATGAAACATGGATCTGTGGTAGCTAGTAGGCCGGCGACGACGACCACCGAGCGCCGCCGACCGGGGAGAGGCGCCACCTTCTGTGGCCGTTGTGACAGTACCCCCCCCCGATGCGCGGCTCCCGCAGCACGCCGATGCCGGCCTCGGGGACGACACGGGCGGAGGCTGTGGAATCTCTGCAACAGGGCTGGATCCAGAATGTCCCCCACCGGGACCCAGCACCTCTCCTCCGGACCGTACCCCTCCCAGTCCACGAGGTACTGCAGGCCCCCTACCCGACGTCGGGAGTCCAAGATGGACCGGACTGTGTATGCCGGGGCCCCCCCGATGTCCAGGGGGGGCGGAGGGACCTCCTGCACCTCAGCGTCCTGTAGCGGACCAGCTACCACCGGCCTGAGGAGAGACACATGAAACGAGGGGTTAATACGGTAATATGATAGAAGTTGTAACCTATAACACACCTCGTTTATTCTCCTCAGGACTTTGAACGGCCCCACAAATCGCGGACCCAGCTTCCAGCAGGGCAGGCAGAGGGACAGGTTCCGGGTCGAGAGCCAGACTCTGTCCCCCGGTTTGTACACGGGGGGCTCACTGCGGTGGCGGTCAGCGCTCTCCTTGTGCCGTCCTACAGCTCGTTTAAGGCACTCCTGGAAGGCACTCCAGATCTCCTTCGAGCGCTGAACCGATTCCTCCACCGCAGGAGCTTCTATCTGGCTCTGATGCCAAGGCACATTTACATTACATTTTAGTCATTTAGCAGACGCTCTTATCCAGAGCAACTTACAGTAGTGAATGCATTCATTTCATATTTTTTTTCTCCGTACTAATCCCCCGTGGGAATCGAACTGGCGTTGCAAACACCATGCTCTACCAACTGAGCCACATGGCACCAGGACCGGCTGGTATCCTAATACCACCTGGAAAGGCGACAGGTTAGTAGAGGAATGACGCAGAGAGTTCTGCGCCATCTCGGCCCATGGCAAAAACTTTGCCCACTCCCCTGGCCGGTCCTGGCAATAGGACCTCAGAAACCTGCCCACATCCTGGTTAATACGTTCCACCTGCCCATTACTCTCGAGGTGAAAACCCAAAGTCAAACTGACCGAGAGCCCCAGCCTCTCCATAAACGCCCTCCACACCCTGGACGTGAACTGGGGACCCCGATCAGAGACGATGTCCTCGGGCACCACGTAGTGCCGGAAGACATGCGTAAACAGGGCCTCCGCGGTCTGTAGGGCCGTAGGAAGACCGGGCAAAGGGATCAGACGGCAGGACTTAGAGAACCAATCCACAACGACCAGGATCGTGGTGTTCCCCTGAGAAGGCGGGAGATCCGTAAGGAAATCCACCGACAGGTGGGCCCACGGTCGCTGTGGAACAGGGAGGGGCTGTAGTTTCCCTCGCGGCAGGTGACTAGGAGCCTTACACTGGGCGCACACCGAACAGGAAGAGACATAGTGCCTGACATCCTTAACCAAGGTGGGCCACCAGTACTTCCCTCTCAGGGCCCGCACTGTCTGTTCCACACCAGGATGACCCGAGGAGGGTAGAGTGTGCGACCACTGGATCAGACGATTTCGAACACCGAGCGGGACGTACTTCCGACCAGCGGGACATTGAGGTGGAATAGGTTCTGACTGCCCCGCCCGCTCGATGTCCGCATCCACCTCCCAAACCACTGGTGCCACCAGATAGGAGGCAGGGAGGATGGGAATAGGATCGATGGTCCGCTCCTCGATGTCATGGAGACGCGACAGTGCGTCGGCCTTCCGGTTCCGGGAACCTGGAATGTACGACAAGGTGAAATGGAACCTCGTGGCTTGACGAGGGTTAAGTCTCCTCGCTGCCCAGATGTACTCCAGGTTACGGTGATCAGTCCAGATGAGGAAAGGGTGACGTGCCCCCTCAAGCCAATGTCTCCACACCTTCAGGGCCTCGACCACAGCTAACAACTCCCGGTCCCCCACATCATAGTTGCGCTCCGCCGGACTCAACTTCTTAGAAAAGAACGCACAGGGGCGAAGCTTCGGAGGCGCGCCCGAGCGCTGCAACAGCACTGCTCCTACCCCAGCCTCGGACGCGTCCACCTCCACTATGAATGGCAAAGAGGGGTCCGGATGAGCCAGCACTGGGGCTTCGGTAAACAGAGCCTTCAGACGACTAAAGGCTCTGTCCACCTCTGTTGACCACTGCAGCCGCACCGGCCCCCCCTTCATCAGTGAGGTAATGGGAGCCGCTACCTGAACAAAGCCCCGGATAAACCTCCGGTAGTAATTGGCAAACCCCAAGAACCGCTGCACCTCCTTCACCGTGGTTGGAGTCGGCCAATTACGCACGGCTGTAACGCGGTCACATTCCACCTCTACCCCATTGGTGGAAATGCAATATCCCAGAAAAGAGACGGCTCGTTTGTAGAACTCGCATTTCTCAGCCTTGACGTACAGGTCATGCTCCAGCAGCCGCCCAAGCACTTTATGCACCAGAGACACATGCTTGGCGTGTGTGGCGGAGTAGATCAAAATGTCATCGATGTGTACCACCACACCCTGACCGAGCAGGTCTCTAAGAACCTCGTCTACGGCATGACGAGGTACTCATAATGGCCAGATGTGGTACTAAATGCGTTTTTCCACTTGTCTCCATCTCGGATACGCACCAAGCTCCTGAGATCTAATTTTGTGAAGAAGCGCACCCCGTGAAAAGACTCCACTGCCGTGGCAATGAGAGGCAGTGGGTAACTGAAACCCACCGTGATGGGATTTAGACCTCTATAATCAATGCACGGGCGCAGACCTCCCTCCTTCTTCCTCACAAAAAAGAAGCTCGAGGAGAGGGGTGACTTAGATGGCCGAATGTATCCCTGTCTCAAGGACTCATCGACGTATGTCTCCATAGCCGCTGTCTCCTCCTGAGACAGAGGATACACGTGACTCCTAGGAAAGGCCGCGTTAGCCTGGAGGTTTATCGCACAATCCCCTAGACGATGAGGGGGTAATTGAGTCGCCTTCTTTTTACTGAAGGCGATAGCCAAATCGGCATATTCAGAGGGAATGGGAGAGAGCTGGAGAGCTGGGAGAGAGCTGCTCCCTCACCCCCCCAGTGCCTACTCACCACCCTGTGCCCCTACCAGCACCCACCGAACCCAACACGAGGGGATCCGGATCATGGCTCCCAGGGAGTTTGATGGGCGGCCGCCGGGTACAAGGGTTTTTTGCTACAATTAGATCTGTACCTGGCGACCGTTCGCCCTCCCCCCTCGGGCGAAGAGAGGGTGAGCGTCCTCGACTCATGCCTCACGGGTAGAGCCCTAGAATGGGCAGCCAGCAGGTTGTCCAGCCTGATGGACAAATCAATAAGCTGGTCCAGAGTGGTCGTATTGTCCCGGCAAGCCAGCTCCCAACGGACGTCCTCACGAAGACTACATCTGTAGTGGTCAATCAGGGCCCGCTCATTCCACCCCGATCCGGCGGCGAGAGTCCGGAAACCAAGGGCAAAATCCTGAGCGCTCCTCGTCTCCTGCCTCAAATGGAATAATCGCTCACCCGCCGCCTTGCCCTCCGGGGGATGATCGAATACCGCCCAGAAGCGGCGGGCGAACTCCGGGTAGTCGCTCCTAGCCAAGTCTGGGCCCTCCCAGACTGCATTGCAAACAAGGAACAGGTACGTACTAAACAGACATAACCAGCAGACACATGAAACATGGATCGGTGGCAGCTAGTAGGCCGGCGATGACGACCGCCGAGCGCCGCCCGACCGGGGAGTGGCGCCACCTTCTGTGGACGTTGTGACAGGGAAAAAACTATTTAAAAAGTATTGGAAAATTGGAAAAAGTCAAGGGGTCTGAATACTTTCCGAATGCACCGTATAATATTTATAAATGTCTTAATTACATTATTTTACTTTTAGATCTGTGTGTATTGTTGTGAATTGTGAAATATTACTTCACTGCTAAGCTAGGAACACAAGCATTACACTACATCTGCAATAACATCTGCTAAATATGTGTATACGACCAATGCAATTTTATTTTAATTGATTTGACACACACACACACATACGCACACACATTAACTGGGCTCTGACAATAATAGGATCTTCTGGGACTAATGATCCTGTATCACCTCTATGTGTTGTGTTCTATAACTTTGAAAAGAAAATGGCTTTATTTTTTTACTCCTCTAACAAATCTTTGTTGAGACATCTGCCTCATTTCTCTGTTTTATGACTAATCCTGCCAAGAGCTTTTCTACCCTCTAAAACTGGGCCCTGTCCAGCCACACAGGAACAAGCAGCTTGCCCACACACAGGGTTTGAGATTCTAATATTGTCTCTCTACACTTCTCACCACCACTGGATTCACTGGTTCATAGCAGGATACAGGCAAAGTTATACTATACGTTTGTATGCTCACGGCCAAATGTCCACAATTCACTTTATGGTGACCTGTCCATTTAATAACTTGGCCACACCACTTCAGCAGTCACCACTGTTGTATACTCTGTGTTGACCTTGGCTATAAAAGTTGATGAAATCAGATAGGGAATGAGTGACATTTGTACCTACGTGATGTCCAGTGCATCGACCAAGCCTCCCAGACACTGTAAATCAAGTAGTGCTATTCACCACTGCTTTAATAGAGACCTCTTTGTTCAGATGGATTGCAAGCTCCTGGTGATGCTGCTGGTTTAGATTGGACTGTTCTATCTATTATTAGCTGATTGTTGAATTTGTCACATTGCTACAGGTGTTTGCAAGGAGGCATGATCAAATTACGATTGTAAACAGTTGAAAACCGTTCAAGATTTTACGGCTTAAATTAAATCCACAGTGGCTACATGAAAGCTAGCAGTGGGTGCAAGTCTTTAGGCTATTGCCCTCTACAGATCTATTGCCAACCTTGATCTTAGGGGCCCAACTAAACTAGCTTGGAATAAAAACCCTGATCAGTTAAATGAGATGAGTTCACTTTAATTCTCTTTGTTAGGATCAATCAGCACAGCGGGCAATGTTGTCTCATTGTGTGGATCTCATGGGCAGACAATGGTAGTATCAACCACCAACTGCCAACCATGGCCCAGCTCGGATCTCGTCATTGTGAGTAATCCTATTATTGGTTTGCTCAAGGTCACAGAACAATCAAGAGATTGATTATGATCAACCCTCCATCTCTCCATGTCTGCCTTTGGGGGATAAACTGGACTAAAGCACTCGGATGGCTGTGGAGTTAAGGCTTCAGTATGTCTCTACAAATGTAGGATCTTAATTTGAGCCAGTTTGCTACAGCAGGGGAGTAATCCTGCAGCAACTGTGGCTCAGTTGGTAGAGCATGGTGTTTGCAACGCCAGCACGGTGTGGGCATCGCCAGGGTTGTGGGTTCGATTCCCACAGGGGGCCAGTACAAAAAAAAATGTGTGAAATGTATGTATTCACTACTGTAAGTCACTCTGGATAAGAGCGTCTACTAAAATGTAAACAGGAAATGTGAAATATTATGTCGATTATAATTAACAAATATTATTTTAGAGGTGGATGCAGGGCAAATCAACTCTGACATTTTAAAGTGGAAATTGCAAACTTTGGATGCCTTTTTAAACCTAATACACAGATGTGCAGAAGAATTCTCAGCAACAAAAGAGTGATCATATTAAGATCCTACATCTGTACATGCCTTTTCTGATTCAATCATCCACAAGTAATCACGGGAAGAAATGAAACTCCCCTGGATTCCAAAGCTGATGGAAAACAGCTAGTGAGAGATGTGATCCTCATAATCTGTGTGACAAGAGGTTGCTGTGTAGGCTACTCACAGGGTCCTTCAACTTCATGTTTCTATTCCATGTGACTGTTGATGTTTAGTGGATGACTATTCACTGAGGCATTTATACTTTTTTTTCTTTTTCGTATTGGTTAATTAAATATCCCTTTGTAGACCATCTTGTCATTTATCTTTGAGTTGATTTCACTAGATGGAGAGTATGTTCCCGTTAGACAGTGTACAATAAGTTAAACATTGGGATTGTTGGTTGACCCTTTATTCAATCAGCCAATTAGACAAAGAACGAAACTAACAGGAGCATCAACTATGAAGTGTACTGTAGCACAGGCTCTGTCAGTGCCTGACTGCTGTAGTCCTCTGGATTTGTAAACATGATAATGAATAATGATGACATGTTCATATTGCATTTCAAGGCAGTGAGGCAGAGGGCTTTGTGTACTCTCCAATGTCTGTCCATTTACATTACATTATTTAAGTATTTCAAGCTCAGACTGAGTCAATGATGTAATGTTCTCTCCTTTATGATCCCAGTGAAAACCTTTTAGCGTCTGCATAATTTGAAATCTACATGAATGGCTGCAGAATACCAACTGAAATGAATGTGTGGTGTTTCTGGCAGTGAGTGAGTGAGCTGTTGGTCTTTCCAGGTCACGTGCTGTAGACGACCTCTGGGGAGGAAGAGTGAAGGACTTGCTTTAGAGGGGGGAGAAGGCATCTCACTCTCTCCCGTCTTCTATCCGTTGCTCTCCCTCTCTCTATCTCTCTCTTTCCCTTATTTCCACTCTCTCTCTCCTCCACCCATCGCTCTCTCTCCCTCTAACAGCTCTTCAGAGCAGGAACGATAGCCCCCAGTGTTTACACTTCACACTGCATTACTTATACATGAAGAAGATCCTCTTCATTCATCTCTGGGACTCCCGCAGCGCACAACGTTCTGTCATCTGTATTACTCTCATGCTATGTCTTCTCTCTTCTCTTCTTTCTTCTCTTTTCATCTTCTCTTCATGACCAGAGTCAGAGCCAATGCACGGCTTTTACTCAGGGCTGAGCCTCAGCCACTGGGAAAATAGCCGGGGCTGAGTGGAATTGAACTGGACAGATAGACCTGGCACTCATATTTGGCCACTTTAGTCTTTCCAGGTATGTGCGTAGAGGAGCTTTCAAGCAGCCTGTTTGATTTTCTGTCCATATGAGCCTTAACATCTACATTGCAACATTTGGGTCTCATTATAACCTAGGATTTCAGTAGTTTATCTAATTGGTATGTTGTTGGTTTGTACCAAAATACCCTTGTAGATTATTGTAGATTTTCTTCAGTTAAGCGACTGAAAAGGGTATGTGAGTTCCAGTCTTCTTCAACAATTAAGAATTAAGGGCTCTATTCGATCTGTATCACTGAAGCATTACAGAGAGCACACTAGAAATTTAACAGCAATTTTCTATTGAGCCGACTTCTGCAGCATTTACTGTGAATGCAGTCTCTGCTAACGGTGGAACATTGCCTTTATATTGCAATCACGCTGTAACGCTGAATTTCCGCATTGTGGATTGAAAAGTAAGAGGTTAAGAGGTTATCTGAAGAGATCATTATGAAAGATTGTGCTGCTAGCCTATTTCTTTATACAATGCAGATTCCAATTATCCCTTGTGATTTGTTTTAAGGATTCCTGCCTTGCTCTCAGCTGCTCACTAATCCAGCTACAATAGGACTAATTATGGAATACAAATGTAATGTTGTGTAAGAGAATCCTTAACCTTAAATTCATTAATGTGTTTTAAATAAGTTTAATCAGCTGTCTAAAAGTTATATTGAAGGTATGAATTCTTCAAAGGATGTCATGTAATGTATTATTTAGGCCTTATCAGGACAGAGCTTGAGTGAAGTACTGCATTACGGATTAGTCTTTATGGATTCAGTTTCAGTGTACTGTATCTCTCATTATATCTTTCATATCTGTCATTGCATCTGCCCAGAAAAAAAACCTGTCAATGAGAGCCATTTGTAGGGTGAGGTGAGGACATTTTAACGCCTCCCTTGCTGAGATAATAAGAAAGACGAATGTAAAATCCTGACATTCCATAATATCCATGGTGGCTAATTAGAGACTGGCTGGTTTATGATCGCAGACGGTAAACTTAAATCTCCCCCACCCACACCTCTGCCACACACACACACACACACACACACACACACACACACACACACACACACACACACACACACACACACACACACACACACACACACACACACACACACACCTTTCACAGCTCTAATAGGCTTAGTTAAATAATGATCGGGTGTGTAAGGTAATCAAGGGTTGAATGTGTTTCATTTTATAATTAAGACATTAATGGCAACAGGGAGAGAAACCTGGCTGCATCCATGGGGGAAAACACCTCGCTAACATAAACCAGATGGAAGAGAGGAGACTAAAACATGAGGGACGGTATGACAATTACAGTCAATGGAAAGGATTAGATCACATTGAGCACTATCTGAATCTCTGGCTTGAAAATATACACTGAGTATACAAAACATTACAAACTCTTTCCATGACATAGACTGACCAGGGGAATCCAGGTGAAAGTTATGATCCCTTATTGATGTTACTTGTTAAATCCACTTCAATCAGTGTAGATGAAGGGGAGGAGACAGGTTAAAGAAAGATTTTTAAGCCTTGAGACAATTGACATTTCTGTATTTGCACTATTCATTATACACTATATGGAATTATAATACACATTTGTTCAGCACAGAAACATTGTTTAACCATGTAAATAGTTTACCATACGGTTTTCCAAATTTGTTTTATTTATTTACAGACATTATACGTAAAGATCTACAAAATTATAATGGAAACTAGGTGATGTTCAAGCAGTTTGCCTATACACTGAGTGTACAAAACATTAAGGACACCTGCTCTTTACACGAGATAGACTGACAGGGTGAATCCAGGTGAAACCTGGCGCACCAGTTTGTGTCAAGAACGGCAACGCTGCTGAGTTTTTCACGGCACAACAGTTTCCTGTTGAAGAATGGTCCACCACCAAAAGGACATCCAGCCAATTCGATACAACTGTGGGAAGCATTGGATTCAACATTGGCCAGCATCCCTGTGGAATGCTTTCGACACCTTGTAGAGTCCATGCCCCGTTGAATTGAGGCTGTTCTGAGGGCAAAATGAGTGAATATAACTAGGGCTGTTGCGTATTACCGCCACACCAGCTGTTACAAGCCAGTCAAATTCCACATGACCATTTAATCACGGCAATTAGGCTTCTCCATGATCTGATGCTGCTGCTGGTCTACCAACAATTGCCTACCAAAACTTGCCTGGTACTCAGCACTCTATTGTCCCTCTAATCACTCTGACAGAAATGCAAATGTAAACAAAAATGTAATCAAACAGTTCATGAGAGCCCATGAGCTCTTGTTGCGCAACATTTCTATAGGCTATGCAATTGTGTGAGAAAACAGAGTGATGGCCTCTACTAAAAAGAAGAGATTCACATCAGCTTTCTACAGGCTAGTTCTACTATATTTATTTCTCAACTTTCCTAATATTAAGCACATTGCTTATATTTATAACAGGAGTATACCCAATGCTCAACCTGGGTTTGATCACATAACAAACACTGCATTCGCACAGTAACTCTCTCAGAGTTGTAATCCCATAGTGACACCATCTTGGTTTTTATTCAGGAAAATGCCACTACTGTACATGTTCAACTGTGACCAAAGTCATTGAAATTGTTAAAAGGTTATAAAACAATAGTAATAAATGCAACAATTGGACAATGGATGAAGAGAATCCAAACTTTTTGTATTGTCAAATCAATCAGATATTGACTGAATTAGCACATAAAACATTGTACTGGCACAGACAAATAATAAATGTTCAGGCATTTTGGTGGGAATTCCATTATTACATTTTCTTATTATATCAGGATTTTTAATATACTTTTTGATTAAAAAAAAGATATGTGCCTTAATTCCATATAAAACACTAGGTGTATTTGCATTAATTAATTAATTGATTTAGAAGGGTGGAACAGGGCTACACCCACCAAAAATGTGCTCTGTCTCTAGGCCCACCTGAACTGTTTAGACTGCCTCATTAATTAATCAATCATGTTGTTGTCACATTCAACTGCATAATTCAACAAGTGGGTCAAGGGAAGGATATCCATGCCAATTAAAATCTAAATGCTTAGCTCTAGATTACACCTACAGTGCATTCGGAAACTATTCAGACCCCTTGACTTTTTCCACATTTTGTTATGTTACAGCCATATTCAAAAATGTCCCTCATCAGTCTATACACAATATTCAAAAATGACAAGCACAAACAGGTTTTTCAATTTCATTTTTGCAAATGTATTACAAATAAAAGCTGAAATATCACATTTACATAAGTATTCAGACCCTTTACTCAGTACTTTGTTGGAGCACCTTTGACAGCAATTACAGACTTTAGTCTTCTTGGGTATGACGCTACAAGCTTGGCACACCTGTATTTGAGGAATTTCTCCCATTCTTCTCTGCAGATCCTCTCAAACTCTGTCAAATTGAATGGGGAGCATTGCTGCACAGCTATTTTTAGGTCTCTCCAGAGATTTTAGATCGGGTTTAGTCCATTTTCTGGCTTGGCCACTCAAAGACATTCAGAGACTTGTTCCAAAGCCTCTCCTGTGTTGTCTTGGCTATGCGCTTAGGGTCGTTGTCCTCCTGGAAGGTGAACCTTCGCCCCAGTCTGAGGTCCTGAGCACTCTGGAGATGTTTTTCATCAAGGATCTCTCTGTACTTTGCTCTGTTCTTCTTCCCCTCGATCCTGACTAGTCTCCCAGGCCCTGCAGCTGAAAAACATCCCCCCAGCATGATGCTGCTACCACCATTCTTCACCGTAGGGATGGTGCCAGGTTTCCTCCAGACATGACACTTGGCAGTCAGGCCGAAGAGTTCAATCTGGGTTTGATCAGAACAGATAATGTTGTTTGTCATAGTCTGAGTCCTTTAGGTGCCTTTTGGCAAACACTTTCATGTGCCTTTTACTGAGGGGTGGCTTCTGTCTGGCCGCTCTACCATAAAGGCCTGGTTGGTGGAGTGCTGCAGAGATGGTTGTCCTTCTGTAAGGTTCTCCCATCTCCACAGAGGAACTCTGGAGCTCTGTCAGAGTGACCATTGGGTTCTTGGTCACCTCCCTGACCAAGGCCCTTCTCCCCCAATTGCTCAGTTTGGCAGAGCGGCCAGCTCTAGGAAGAGTCTTGGTGGTTCCAAACTTCTTCCAATTAAGAATGATGGAGGCCACAGTGTTCTTGGGGACCTTCAATGCTGCAAAACATTTTTGGTACCTTTCCCCAGATCTGTGACTCGACACAATCCTGTCTCGGAGCTCTACGGACAATTCCTTTGACCCATGGCTTGGTTTTTGCTTTGACATGCACTGTCAACTGTGATACCTCATATAGACAGGTGGGTGCCTTTCCAAAACATGTAAAATCTATTTAATTTACCACAGATGGACTCCAATCAAATTGTACAAACATCTCAAGGAGGATCAAAAGAAACAGGAAGCACCTGAGCTAAATTTTGAGTCTCATAGCAAAGGGTCTGAATGCTTCTATAAATAAGATATTTCATTTTGTCATTATGGTTATTGTGTGAAGATTGATGAGGATAAACATTTATTTAATCGATTTTAGAATAAGGCTGTAATGTAACAAAATGTTGAAAAAGTCAAGGGATCTGAATACTTTCTGAATGCGTTGCACATACACAGATTTTACATATGTATGTGGGATCAGACATAATATCACTATAATTCGAGTGTTCATTTTAGGAAATTACTTTCATTTCAGCGCATCTAATTTGTAAACTTTTCAACTGTATTAAATCATTACCTTTCTCAATTGCATAAAAAATCAACACCCATCAAAATAAAGTTATCTTTCTTCTCTTTCTTGACATGTAACTGTCAAGATAGTGCGTTATATCCCCGACAAAGTGTTCTTATAGATGCAACGGAAAGCCAACGTATTTTAACCTGTTTGACAGGTCATTACAAAAGTTTCCACGGTCGTTAAGTTAATGGGAGAAAACAAATGGCACAAACTAGAGTGGGAAAGAGTCACCAGAGTAAAATGAAAGCAATCAATCCATGGAGCTTTAAGTGACAAGTGGATTTTTCACCCCTCAAACACAGGAAATAAGTGGCTGAAAAGGAGAGATCATTAGCTGGATGGTCAAATATATTCATAAACATTAAATGATACAGTGTGATTAGTATTTATGGATTTTGTGCAACTAGTTTTCATAAATGACTGTCTTTTTTGTACAAAAGTCCCCCTACGACCGCCGCAGAGGACAATACAGAAGTAAGGTGAAATCCTACTACACCGTCTCCGAACACAACGCATGTGGCAGGGACTACAGACTATTATGGATTATACAAAAGTACCCAGCTGTGAACTGCCCACAATGCCTCTCTACCAGATGAACTCACTGCTTTTTATGCACGCTCCAACAAAAAAAACACAGAGACTTGCATGAGGGCTCTCACTGTTCCAGAGGACTGGGTGATCTTGCTCACTGAGGCTGACTTGAGACTTTTGAACGAGTCAACATTCTTAAGACCTCAGGGTCAGACGGAACTCCAGGGCGCATCCTCAGGGCTTGCGCAGACTGCCTGGCAGGGGTCCTCAGAGACTTTTTCAACCTCTCCTTGTCCCAGTCTTTAATCCCCACGTTTCAAGCTGGTTACCACCATTCCTTTTCCTGAAAACCCTAAGGCAACCTGCCACAATAACTATCGCGCTGTAGCACTCACATCTGTAATCATGAAGTGCTTTGAAGGGCTTGTGAAGGCAACTCCATCATCCCAGACACCTTGGAACTTATCCAATTTGCATACCGCCCCAACAGCTCCACAGATGACACAATCTCAATGTCACTCCACACTGTCCTCTCCAACCTAGACAAAAGGAATACCTAAGTGAGAATGCTCTTAATCGACTACAGCTCTGCGTTCAACAGCACAGTGCCCTCCAAGCTGGCCCATCAAATCCTAAGAACTTTTACAGGTGCACCATCAGAAGCATCCTGACTGGCTGTAACACCAATTGCACCACTTAGGCCCTACAGAGGGTGATGAGGATGTCCCAGCACATCACTGGGGGCGAACTCCCAACCATCATGTCAGCCGGGGTCTGAGAAAGGCCCAACAAATTACCAAAGACTCCAGTCACCAGAGCCATGCAGGCAGTACCATTGCATCAGGTCTCAGACCAACAGGCTCAGAAACAGCTTCTTTCCCCAGGCCAAAAGGCTGTTAAGTAGCTAACTACCACTGCCCTCCCTCGCTCCCTTGGACTAGGTGCGCTGCCTACCTGCATTGACTCAATGCCAGGGAACACTCTTCACATTTCCCGAAAAAATGTAATGACAAGACCCGGGACATTATAACAATTCTCTCCAATGTCGATACTAATTTAGCCCCTACACAACAATCAAAAATCTGATTAGCAAAAATAAAAGCATATTATCCAAACAGGTTGTTGCATGGATGTCTTTAGCCTCGCATATTTACTTCACACAAAGTTGACTTAAATTCAAAGCGCACACATAATTGACACTGCTGGACTACACAAACTACCCAAAATGCAGTTAATAAACCCTACAGAAGGCCTACAGTCTATAAAATAATGTGTGCCTCTTTGAGCTGTCATTGTGAATCTTCAGACAGTCACACATTTGATAGGCCTATGCAGAATTCACTACATAGGCATTTCTGTCACAGAAATTATGTCTGTTAACAATTCAGAGCCATAAGGGACATTTCAATCTTCTCCTGTCCTAGAGCTGAGGCTATTTTGCTATCCAGTCCTAATCCCACTGAAACCCAAAATCCTAACTCCTGTCTCGCATGGAAATTCCTCACTTTATTCTGTAATCCATAGGTTGCATTATCAATCAAATCAAATCAAATGTATTTATATTGCCCTTCTTACATCAGCTGATATATCAAAGTGCTGTACAGAAACCCAACCTAAAACCCCAAACAGCAAGCAATGCCGGTGTAGAAGCACAGTGGCTAGGAAAAACTCCCTAGAAAGGCCAAAACCTAGGAAGAAACCTAGAGAGGAACCAGGCTATGGGGTGTGGCCAGTCCTCTTCTGGCTGTGCCGGGTGGAGATTATAATAGATTATAATAGAACATGGCCAAGATGTTCAAAGCAAGTCTGTTGCCTGTCCATGTCAAAATACCACTATATCTTTTGCCAGCTTCTCTGTGCTGTCTCGTACTTGTTGCCCATATGAGAGCTTCGGTACAGAATGTGTGATCAACAAACGGTATGTTTCGAGATCAACTCGAGATCAACTTGATTTTGCCAAATAGGAGATTTTGTGTCATTTGTTGAAGGAGGTTATCTAGTAAGTTTATCAACTTTGGTCTTTTGACTTTTGTTTGACTGCCGTTAAAAAGTTTCAATAATACGACAACGTTATACTCAGTGCACTCTGTGCGTCATGAGTACGCTCTGTGTCGAGATAGCTTACTGCTGAAATGGGCTGGCGATCAAAGATAGAGTAACTATCTATCATTAATAAATATCAATTTAATTTGCTCTGAAATCTTTACATAGAGGCACAGCCAAGCCAACAAGGTGGCACAGTGCCCCTCTTATTTGAGGGGAACCCATGCATAGTGACCATATCTTGGTTTTCAATGGGCACTTCCGATTGTTGCAGTATTTCACAGGACTCTGGGAGAAACAAGGTTTTGAAGTGTTTGTCCTATATCTAGGATATATAAGAAAGCTCAGGAAATATTTTTAGCTATTTTTTTACACATATTTCAAATATATTTTTGGTGTAGGCACAAAACTACCTTCACCCTTCACAATTGTTTTTCAACCGGTACCAGTTACCTTCAGTTGAGTCCTGAGACGGAGAACACCGTCGTGTTCATGAGAGTCTCCCCTTGCCATAGAGTGGTCATAATAATCTGTAGGTCAAACCGTTCGGACACAACATACGTTTTTGTGAGAAGACGGGATGTCTCATGGTCTGACAAACATTGCTCTAGCTCTGCCACGAAGTGCGACATTGGCAGATACGGTGGATTGAGATATCTCTAGTTTAAATTGACAGATTTTAATGGGGATTTTTTTATTATGTTACTTAGATTGACTGGTGCGTCAATCAACTCTGGTGCGTCAATCAACTCTAGGGTGTTACATATTGAAATAGCATGGGCAACCAAGAAAAAAAAATTGTTACAATTTAAGGCCATATGGCAAACAGTAACACAGGCACTAGGGATGGAGGTGTGAGCATGTGGGTCTGGTCAGAGGAGATGTAGTTATTGTTTGTGTGCTTCTGTAAGTTGTTGTTCATAGGGGTGGCAGGTAGCCTAGTGTTTAGAGCATTGGCCCAGTCACCGAAAGGTTGCTAGATCAAATCCCCGAGCTGACATGGTAAAAATCTGTCGTTCTGCCCCTGAACAACCCGCTGTTCCTAGGCCATCATTGTGAATAAGAATTTGTTCTTAACTGACCTTCCAAGTAAAATAAAAATCAGTGTATGTTTGCATTTGGTGTGAAAAAAATTATTTTCTTTTTCTGTTTTTGAGTATTTTCTAATGCACAGCCCAAAACATGTACTTTTATTTGAGTATTTGTAAAAACCATATAGTCTGCCAAATTGTATTTGATAGAATGTTGGAATATTTATTTCAAATACTATTTTCAAATACCTGGGTTAAATGCAAGGGAGTGTATTTGAGTCAGTGTATTTGAGTTTTTCTAAATATTTTCCAAGTGTATTTCCAAATACATTCAAATATTAAACTACTTGTCTATTCAAATAAAATATATCTGAATACTTACTTTGAATGTAGGTGAAAGTAATTGAGATATTTGAAATAGTATTTGAACCCAGGTCTAACATACACACATGTTCACACACTCACATCTGCCACCACAAACAGTCACATGCACTCACACTCATCACCACACACAAACCCACTCACCACATACACTACAGTTAAAGTGACTATATTGATCACTATTACCATTACGCTGCTGCTATGTTGATAATACGATTATTATTACAATTAGTATGTATCTTGCTAACAGCCACTTTCTACCCGTTTTATTATTAGGATTATGACCATTGGCATTTATCCTGCTACTAGTCACTTTTACCCCTGTTTATATACACATACCTACCTCAGTCACCCCAGTATCCCTGCACATTGTAATAATAGTACTGGCACTGACCTGTATATAACTTACATTCTCATGTTTTTTTTTCTTCTCTCGTTTTTCTTGTCTATTTTATTACTTTTATTCTGCATTGTTGGGAAGGAGCTCGCAAGAACGCATTTCACTGTACTGTTATACACCTGCTATATCCTGTGCATGAGACAATACAACTTTGAAACTTGAAACTTGAATAGCAAAGTGCTGAATGAATAGCAAATGTCACACGTCTTGGAGATTATGTTATTTGATGCAGCCTAATGTAGTCTGTGTGCATGACATGTGTACATGAGGTAATAAAGCCATCTCCCTGGTCTCGGCTGCATGTCTCTGTCTCTCCACTCTGATTAAAGATGCAGGCTCGCCTCGGAGCAATAGAAATGATCTACAGCTGATGAGATGAGCCATTGACATGCTAGAACACACATGCTAACACATCCCAGCACCCAAAACACCTCTCTTTGAGGCTGAGTACAGGCACGGTGACGCTACAGTACAGTAGGTTAAGTGATGTATTTATCCTCTGCTGTTTGCAATAAGGAGATTAGACTTTATTGGATTTCCTTGTCGTTCTTGAACTATTGTCTTGGAAAAGCCCAGGGGTCAGATTTGCCAGCTTTGCAACAATTTCTCATCCAGTCAACAACAGAATTACCCAACTCTCAATATTTGTTTGTGGTGGTGTGTGTGTGTGTGTGTGTGTGTGTGTGTGTGTGTGTGTGTGTGTGTGTGTGTGTGTGTGTGTGTGTGTGTATTTTTACATGGTTGGTGCAGTCGCCCAAGCGGACATTGTTGTCACCACTTTAGTGCCTTGCTCTGGTCTTTGTGGAAATGTAGCAGTAGAGAGAAGTAGTGTTGAGAGAGAGAAGTACTGTTGATGTTTGTGTTTTTAGGAGAAACACAGGCAAATTGGGAGAGGAAGGAGAGAGGAGAGGGTGCAGATATAAAGGACTCCTATGGGAGGAGATAGCAGACAGAAAAATCATGGAGGAACTGAAAAGGTTTTTATAGCCGGTTTCATAGCAGTCACCAAATCAGTGATGTTAAGTTACGGAGAAGCAAGGCAACTTTCTACCCCAATAGTCATTACAATTAATCAGTCAAGGTCCAATGCTTTGGGAGAATTTACCTGTAACCGGTGCAATGAAACACAATTTAACTACCATAACAGATTTATAGTGTTACAGGGAGACCTTTGGGGTGAACATTATGCATGCAGTCTTTATCCCATAGACTTTCAGAGCATGTTTATATTTGATTATTGTTGTCCACAGACAATATATGAAGCACGATAAATAAACCATCACCATTTCAGTGTTTGGCGGTGGTCTCATTTCTATGGGTGGACTAGATACTGTATATATTGTTTGTCAGAAATCTGTGCATAGTAGTTCTGTAGCATGTGAAAGTGTGACCTTTAAAAGTCCCTGTTAGTCTTCCCACAGCAGTGCTGAGTGTGTGAGTGTAGTGATGAGTCCTCTTGACCTTGGTACCGTAAAGGGCCGCTGCATATTTCCTCCTTCACTGTCACGGCTTGGTATTGTCAAATAGTGAAGAACACACTGTTTTAAATGATGACAAATTGACCCTGAATAATTTAATCAAAGCCAGTTGTGAAATGCGTCTCACTAAAAAGACAAGGATTCCTCTTTTGTATGTGATCTTGAAGTCTTCAGTCATCTCTTTACTGAGGGTATTTGCTCTTTATGTACTGTATTCCTACTTACTGTCACTTAGTGTAGCGAAATGCTGGTGCTTCTAGTTCCGACATTGCAGCAATATCTAACAAGTAATCTAACAATTCTACAACAACTAACTAGACACACAAATCGAAGTAAAGGGGTGGAATAAGAATATGTACATGTACATATAAATATATGGATGAGCAATGACGAGCGGCAAAGGCATGATGCAATAGACGGTATAAAATACAGTATATACATATGGGATGAGTAATGCAAGATATGAAAACATCATTATTAAAGTGGCATTAATAAAGTGATTAGTGATCCATTTGTTAGAGTGGCCAATGATTTCAAGTCTGTATGTAGGCAGCAGCCTCTCTGTGTTAGTGATGGCTGTAACAGTCTGATGGCCTTGAGATAGAAGCTATTTTTCAGTCTCTCGGTTGCAGCTTTGATGCACTTGTACTGACCTCGCTTCTGGATGGTAGCGGGGTGTTTGTTTTCCTTCCTTTCCTTCTCCACTGCTGTACCGTCGATGTGGATATTGGGGTGCTCCCTCTGCTGTTTCCTGTAGTCCAGGATCATCTCCTTTGTTTTGTTGAAGTTGAGTTCGAGGTTATTTTCGTGACACCACACTCCGAGTGCCCTCACCTCCTCCCTATAGGCTGTCTCATCGTTGTTGGTGATCAAGCCTACTACTATTGTGTCGTCTGCAAACTTGATGATCGAGTTGGAGGCTTGCATGGCCACGCAGTCATGGGTGAACAGGCAGTACAGGAGGGGGCTCCTGCACGTACCCTTGTGGGGCCCCAGTGTTGAGGATCAGTGAAGTGGAGATGCTGTTTCCTACCTTCACCACATGGGGCCGGCCCGTCAGGACGTTCAGGACCCAATCGCATAGGGCGGGGTTGAGATCCAAGGCCTCAAGCTTAATGATGAGCTTGGAGGGTACTATGGTGTTGAATACTGAGCTGTAGTCAATGAACAGCATTCTTACATAGGTATTCCTCTTGTCCAGATGGGATAGAGCAGTGTGATGGCGATTGCATCATCTGTGGACCTATTGGGACGGTATGCAAATTGCAGTGGGTCTAGGGTGACGGTAAGGTGGAGGTGATATGATCCTTGACTAGTCTCTCAAAGCACTTCATGATGACAGAAGTGAGTGCTACGGGGCGATAGTCATTCAGTTCAGTTACCTTTACCTTCTTGGGTACAGGAACAATTGTGGCCGTCTTGAAGCATGTGGAGACAGCAGACTGGGATAGGGAGAGATTGAATATTTTCGTAAACACACCAGCCAGCTGGTCTGCGCATGCTCTGAGGACGTAGCTAGGGATGTCGTCTGGGCCGTCAGCCTTGAGAGGGTTAAGAGACGACCCTCTCTGTCGGCGCCATCTTGCTATATATCCACCACATTCCTAAAGAAAATAATGTACTTTTTACTCCATACATTTTCCCTGACACCCAAAAGTACTCGTTACATTTTGCTTAACAGGACAAGAAATGGTCCAATTCACACACTTATCAAGAGAAAATCCCTGGTCACCCTACTTCCTCTGATCTGAAAGACTCACTAAACACAAATGCTTCATTTGTAAATGATGTCTGAGTGTTGGAGCGTGCCCTTGTCTATCCGTAAATTAAAAAAACAAGAAAATTGTGCCGTTTGGATTTACTTTGATACTTAACTATACTTAAAACCAGATACTTTTGGACTTTTACTCAAGTAGTATTTTACTGGGTGACTTTCACTTTTACTTGAGTAATTTTCTATTAATGTATCTTTACTTTTACAAGTATGACAATTGGAATGAAGATGGATGGCCCTCCCTAAACGCTTGAAAAAAAAAACAAGTGACCCTCCCCTATACCCAGAATAATAATTAAAACATAAAGTGCATAGACGATAACATGTCTACTGTTTACCCCCACTCCTAGGACAGACCATAGACTTAGGAATGTAATTTTAGAAACTGTTCTTCGTCTCTTAAGCATTACATGGCAATGCAGCGTGCAGGTCTACGGGCCAGATGATTGGGGGTTCGCAGATCGCTGCGGACATTGGTAAGAGTCAAAATATGTCCTTTATAATAAAATCATTTCATGAATCTCTCATCATATTCTAGGTTATTTTACATGAGCAGGTTGACGTTTAGTGGAATGAGCCTTGTCCTGGAGGCAGAACTGAGCAATTTCCACTAGATGGGCCATCTGCAAAGTCAAAATTATCCGATCATGCACTTCGTATAGCCTAGGCCTATAGTATACCTATAGGCTATGTATAATTTGATTGAGACCACAGGCACACGGTGCACCTGATATTGCGCATTCAGCAGAGAAACAGGGATGAGGGTCAGAATCAGGCAATACTGAAATGTCATTACAATTTACATGACCCTCCCCTGACTGAAATTGAAAAAGCATTTTTCTTCGGGTTCCAGTTCCAAAAATGTAGAACAGTCCCTTGATAATGCGCAATTCCATTGAAATACCCAATTTGACAACATGATGTCGTCAACCACTACCACTACTGGCAACAGCGAACGTTCAGCCTGCTGCACAGCAGACCAAGGTTCAAATACTATTTAAAATATCTCAATTACTTTCGAATACTTTCAAGGTAAATATTCAGATACATTTTATTTGAAAATAAATAGTTTAATATTTTAATGTATTTGGAAATACACTTGGAAACTAAAATACACTGACTCAAAAACACTCCCATGCATTTAACCCATGTATTTGAAAATAGTATTTGAAAATACAAATAACAATTTAAATCCTCAAATAAAATGACTTGTTCTGGGCTGTTATTTAAAAGTTATTTTAAATAACAGATACTCAAATACACATGTATTTGAACCCAGGACTGCTACACAGTCACCATAGAAGCTTTAGTCTGGAGCGGCCAGTTAATTGTGTTTAGAAGCAAAGTTGGTAGAATCTGGAAGTGCTGCCAAAGGTGCCTCCACCAAGTATTAACTCTGGGGTGTGAAGACATGCAATCAAGACATATTCCTTTTTTTATTTATTAATTTGGATGTGCTCTAGAATGTTATTTTACCAGGTTCTATACATCGGTAGGAAAAACATCAAATGTAATCAATTTTAAGGCAGCAAGTATGTCTCTAGCTTCAACAGTGCAGTATACCTAAAAATACAAAACAACAATACACACAAATCCCAAAAATACTAATTAAGAAATATCAGAATGAGCAATGTCATGGTGTGTATACACAGTATGGAGAGAATAGGAAACAGGATAGGAAACAATGTACAGAACATAGGGCAGCTGTCTCTAAGTTGCAGGGTAGAGTACCGGGCGGTAGCTGGCTAGTAACAGTGACTAAGTTCAGGAAAGGGTACTGGGAGGAGGCCGTCTAGTGGTGACTATTTAACAGTCTGATGGCCTGAGGATAGAAGCTGTTTTTCAGTCTCTCGGTCACAGCTTTGATGCACCTGTACTGTCTCCGCCTTCTACAGCGGAACCCAAGTTGGATGGGTTCCGCTGGTGTACAGCAAACTTTAAGTCATACCACAGATTCTCAATTGGATTGAGGTCTGGGCTTTGACTAGGCCATTCCAAGACATTTAAATGTTTCCTCTTAAACCAGTCGAGTGTTGCTTTAGCAGTATGCTTAGGGTCATTGTCCTGCTGGAAGGTGAACTTCTGTCCCAGTCTCAAATCTCCGGAAGACTGACAGGTTTCCCTCAAGAATTTCACTGTATTTAGCCCCATCCATCATTCCTTCAATTCTGACCAGTTTCCCAGTCCCTGCCGATTAAAAACATTCCCATAGCATGATGCTGCCACCACCATGCTTCACTCTGGGGATTGGTTCTCGGGGTGATGAGAGGAGTTGGGTTTGCGCCAGACATAGCGTTTTCATTCATGGCCAAAAAGCTCAATTTTAGTCTCATCTGACCAGCGTACCTTCTTCCATATGTTTGGGGAGTCTCCCACATGCCTTTTGGGGAACACCAAACATGTTTGCTTATTTTTTTCTTTAAGCAATGGATTTTTTATGGCCATTCTTCCATAAAGTCAAGCTGTGTGGAGTGTATGGTTTAAAGTGGTCCTACGGACAGATACTCCCATCTCCACTGTGGAGCTTTGCGGCTCCTTCGGGGTTATCTTTGGTCAGTTTGTTGCCTCTCTGATTAATGCCCTCCTTGCCTGGTCCGTGAGTTTTGGTGGGCGGCCCTGTCTTGGCAGGTTTATTGTGATGCCATATTCTTTCTATTTTTTAATAATGGATTTAATGGCGCTCCGTTAGATGTTTAAAGTTTCAGATATTTTTTTTATAACTCAACCCTGATCTGTACTTCTCCACAACTTTGTCCCTGACCTGTTCGGAGAGCTCCTTGGTCTTCATGGTGGCACTTGCTTGGTGGTGCCCCTTGCTTAGTGGTGTTGCAGACTCTGGGGCCTTTCAGAACAGGTGTATATATACTGAGATCATGTGACAGATCATGTGACACTTAAATTGCACATAGGTGGACTTTATTTAACTGATTATGTGACTTCTGAAGGTAATTGGTTGCACCAGATCTTATTTAGGGGCTTCATAGCAAAGGGGTGAATACATATGCACACACCACCTTTCCGTTTTTATTTTATTAGATTTTTTGAAACAAGTTATTTTTTTCATTTCACTTCACCAATTTGGACTATTTTGTGCATGTCCAATACATGAAATCCAAATAAAAAATACATTTAAATTACAGGTTATAATGCAACAAAATAGGAAAAACGCCAAGGGGGATGAAGACTTTTGCAAGGTACTGTATATGGTAGCGGGTGAACAGGCCATGGCTCGGGTGGCTGAGGTCCTTGATTATCTTCTTGGCCTTGTGACACCAGATGCTGTAGATGTCCAGGAGGGCAGGCAGCGTGCCCCCGGTGACGCATTGGGCTGACTGCACCACCCTCTGGAGAGCCCGTCCCAGCAGGGATGCAGCCCGACAGGATGCTCTCAATAGTGCAACTGTAGAAGTTTGTGATGATATTAGTGAAATATTTGTGAAATTGTGAAGAGTTTGTCCTGCCTACCAGTAGCAATACCACAAACATCATCATTGCCATGTGTAACGGCCATACAGCAAGCACAAAATTCTGAGAAAAGACATGCTGTTCAAAGTAGCTGTGCCACCAACCAGTATTACCTAGCAGCCTTCTCTCTGATCTACATGGAGCCGTACTAAGCAGCAGCAGCAGCAGCAACTCCCCTATGGCTTATCTCAAACCACCTGTCTCACCTAACCTGACCCTGTCTCCCATGTGCTGCAATATGATGTGATCCCAAACAGTACAATATATACTGTCTTTATACTGTCACACAGGTATAAATGGGAAATATTATGGGAGTCTCATAACCTGTTCAGAATGTCTCCTGTTTCATTGCTAATTCAATCCCAGATTAGGAAGTTCCAAGAGAAAGTACAGCCATTTTATCGCTTTTTCCAGTCAATACCACCTTAACTGCTGCTGTTCAAAGTTTTTATTTATTTTGTAAAATCTCTAACTGTTTTAATGCGGTCATCGATCACACCCCTCTTCCCCCTCCTACCCCCCTAGCAGAGGAAAGACAGAGTCCTTGGGTAGTGCTTACAGATTGATCACCTCTCATAAACTCAATATAATGACAGAGAGAGAGGCCAGGCTAATTCCTGAAGTGATAGATGTTTTGTAAAGTGACTCAGAGTCCTGAGGAGAAACAAACAGTCCCTGGTTATCTGCTCTGAAGTTACCGAAGTGTAGTCAGTAATGACAGTGTCTGACTATGAGAGAAAGCTTTGAATAAATGTGAATAGAAACACCCTCAATAACAGACAGCACATTCTTGGATTATTTAACTTATTTGTGAACAAAATGGTGTATGTGTGTGCGTGTGTGCAGTGGTGGAAAAAGTACCCAATTTTCATACTTGAGTAAAAGTAAAGATACCTTAAATGAAAATGACTCAAGTAAAAGTGAAAGTCACCCAGTAAAATACTAATTGAGTTAAAGTCTAAAAGTATTTGGTTTTAAATGTACTTAAGTATTCTTATATTAAGCAAACCAGACAACATTATTTTCTTGTTTTTTAAATTTACGGATAGCAGGGACACTCTGACAAAAATCTCAAACGAAGCATTTGTTTTTAGTGAGTCTGCCAGATAAGAGGCAGTAGGGATGACCAGGGATGCTCTCTTGATAAGTGCGTGAATTAGACCATTTTCATGTCCTGCTGTCACGACTGTCACGACGAAGTCTCCTTGTTCGGGAGGTGTTCGGCGGTCGACGTCACCGGCTTTCTAGCCATTGCCGCTCCATTTTTCATGTATCCATTTGTTTTGTCTTGTTCCCGAGAGTAATGGGCAGGTGGAGAGAGTGAACCAGGATGTGGGCAGGTTTCTGCGGTCCTATTGCCAGGACCGGCCGGGGGAGTGGGCGGTGTTCGTGCCCTTGGCAGAGATGGCGCAGAACTCGCTCCGCCACTCCTCCACTAACCTCTCCCCCTTTCAGTGTGTATTGGGATACCAGCCGGTTCTGGCACCGTGGCATCGGAGTCAGACCGAAGCTCCTGCGGTGGACGAGTGGTTCAGACGCACGGAGGAGACCTGGTAAACCGCCCATGGTCACCTCCAGCAGGCCGAGCTGCGCCAAAAGACCTGCGCGGACCGTCACCGCAGTGAGCTGGGCCCGCGGTTTGTGGGGCCATTCAAAGTCCTGAGGAGAGTGAACGAGGTTACAGGTTACAGCTTCCCCCCGATTACCATATTAACCCCTCGTTCCATGTGTCTCTCCTCAGGCCGGTGGTGGCTGGTCCACTCCAGGAGTCTGAGCTACGGGAGGTTCCTCTGCCCCCTCTGGACATCGAGGGATCCCCGGCATACTCCGTCCGTTCCATCCTGGATTCAAGGCGTCGGGCGGGGAGCCTTCACTACCTCGTGGAGTGGGAGGGGTACGGTGTGGAGGAGAGGTGCTGGGTTCCGGTGGCGGATGTATTGGACCCTGAACTACTGCGTGAGTTCCACCGTCGCCGGCTGGATCGCCCTGCGCCTCGCCCTCCGGGTCGTCCCCGAGGCCGGTGTCGATGCACCGCTGGAGCCGCGCGTCAGGGGGGGTACTGTCACGACTTCCGCCGAAGTCGGCTCCTCTCCTTGTTCGACCGGCGTTCAGCGGTCGACGTCACCGGCTTTCTAGCCATCGCCACTCCATTTTTCATGTATCCATTTGTTTTGTCTTGTTCCCTGCACACCTGGTTTTCATTCCCCAATCAATTCATATGTATTTATTCCTCTGTTCCCCATCATGTCTTTGTGTAGGATTGTTTGTGTTACGTGTATCTTGATATTGTGGATTTTGTTACGCGCATTACTTTTTGTCTATGTTCCGTGTTTTGGGCACATTTTATGTTATTTTTGTGCTGTCATTTTGACCGGAATAAAAAGTGTGCCTGTTCACTACACTCTGCTCTCCTGCACCTGACTTCGCCTCCGATACACACTCCTAACACCTGCTAAGCTTTCAAAATGTAACAAGTAATTTTGGGTGTCAAGGAAAATGTAAGGACTAAAAAGTACATTATTTTCTTTAGGAATGTGGTGGAGTTAAAGTAAAAGTTGTCAAATTTATAAATAGTAAAGTACAGATAACCCAAAAAATAACTTAAGTAAAAATACTTTTAAGTACTACTTAAGTACTTTACACCACTGTGTGTGCATGTGTGTCTGTGCGCATATGTAGATTAATGCACTTGTTGATGTTTTGTTACAGTATTGCCACCTTAACCACTCATACCTTACGAGTAATTATGTGATGCACTGTGTTTTGCCAGTGTGTGTTGTTCAATACCACCAGTGAGATCACTGAGGTCATTCAGAGGTCAAGAACCTCAACAGGTATCAGAAACAGCCCTCTACCACTGGACTCAACAAGTGTTATTCCTCCAGTCTGCCTCGTCAATAACTAATAAACTCCGGGACCATCAATGACAGATCAATGTGATCCTTTCTCCTACTCTATTTAGTCGTTGTTTATTTATTTTTGGACATCCTGAATGTCTCATTATTAATATAGTCAGATAACCAGTTACTGGCCAGATTTTAAATTAATCTCAAATAACATAACGACACACTCTCATCCAGATCGTTCTTTGTTAGTGGAAAAATATTTGCTATGCTGGATGGAAATCTCCAGCCCTGGGTAATGCTGTTTGATTCTGGCCATGAAAGAGGGCCATTAATAAAGTTCTCTGTGCTGAAAGCGTAAGTACTTGGGTTATTACGTGCATAAGCAGGAAATTACATGGATTAGCCGCAAATTCATTTTCCAGGACACATGCTGTCTATGTGCCTCTCCTGCCTGATTGGGGAAAATGGGGAGATAGAAAAACAATAGGAAATCCAATGACTAAATGAGCATTCACTTTACTGTAGGAGCTTTCCTCTCATAAGGGGTTCTGTTGTGATGGACCAAATGTCAGCTAATGGATTGGCTCTCCAACAGAACAGCAGCCTTCATTGACCTCCTCATCCCAGCCTCGCAGGCAGCCCACTCACCACCCACTGGGCACACACTGGTTGAGTCAACGTTGTCCTGCTTTATTTTATGAAATGACGTTGAACCAATGTGGAATAGATGTTAAATTGACGTCTGTTTCCAGTGGACATGCCCCATCACATCACTACTGTCTGTCTGAGTGCTCAGGCAGGCAAAACCAAGGATAGAACTCACTCGCTCACAGAGCCCCTTCTGCATGCAAACTCAATTATATTTTAATGGTCTCTCCCCAATCGTAAATATCCCACAATCCAGCGCATGTGTTTAATAAAGCAGATCTGATTATGTGGGAGGGCGAGTTTATTAAAACTGTATTTCTTCCGTACCCCCTTATTCAAGGGTTTGTCTGCTATTATTTCTCAAAGTTGCAGCATGTTCTCTCCTGCTCCTTTCCTTCATCTCTCCTCTTTCAGCAGTGTTTTATGTAAGTTTTCTCTGCAGTCGTATGAGGTGGTCTTTGCTACATGGTATGCTGAGTCTGTTAGCCTAAACTCCTTTTTCTCCCCATTACTTAGTTAAGTATTGACCTCAGTCATGCTGCCTATTCCTCTTTCGAACATAAATCAGAGGGCTGTATTTTAACAAACCTAACACAATGGTGAATCTAAGCTCTGTCAGAAATATTTTTGCTATTTTCACAGTCGTTATTATGGGCGCAATAGCTGGTGATGGCACGAAAGGGCTGGGTTTTGATTAATTAACAAGTTGTAGGTGTGATGAAGGCTTGACCACTCACTGGCCAATCAAGGTGTTCCATGGCTTAATACTGCATGCGCCTCTCTAAAGTTCTGTTATCAGGAATCAAGGTAAAACCCAGATGCAGACTGTCGAAGTAACAATATTTATTATAGCAACAGGGGCAGGCAACGACATGTCAAGGCAGGCAGGGGTCGATAATCCAGAGTATAGGGGCAAAGATATAGGACGGCAGGCAGGCTCAGGTTCAGGTCAGGCAGAAGTTGGTAATCCATAGGTGTGGCAAAGGTACAGGACGGCAGGCGGGCTCAGGGTCAGGACAGGCAGAGTAGTTTGGCAGGCGGGCTCAGAGACAGGACAGGCAAGGGTCAAAACCAGGGGGGGCGAGAAAAGGAGAGACTGAGAAAAAGCAGGAGCTGAGAAAAACCGCTGGTTGACTCGACAAATAAGTCAAACTGGCAACGGACAAACAGAGAACCCAGGTATAAATACACAGGGGATAATGGGGAAGATGGGCAACACCTGGAGAGGGGTGGAGACAATCACAAGGACAGGTGAAACAGATCAGGGTGAGACATCTGTAGGTTATTGGTGGTCTATGCATTGTCATCAACTCCAATTCAGCTGGGGTCAAGGAATACGCTTGTCCTAGTCCATTGTGGATTGATCCTACAGTTTATTAAATAGCACAGGCTACATACTAGTAACGATTAAAACAGCACCACTGAAAATGTCTGACAATGTGATGTCGTGTCTTTGGCATCATTAAACTGAAGACTGTTATTATATCAAATCAATTCTCTGTAGTTATGATTAAACTAATCACGTAAATATAATTAACTAGGAAGTCAGGGCACCAAGGAAAATATTCAGATTACAAAGTTATAATTTTCCTAATATAACTTTCAGATATTTTAATATCTGATCAATTAGTCATCTAATTAATGAATTATTCTTTACCTCACGTTAGTCTCATTCCAAACATCATAAATTGTTGGTTATCTGCACGAACCCAGTCTTCACTATGAGTCATCCATACATCAATTGTCTCAAGCATTTATTTATTAACTAACTAAATAATCACAGAAATGCATAAACAAAACAGTAGTACATATGGTTACAAGGAAATGATAGGGGAGGTTCCCTAGTGGGATAAACCGATATTACGGCTTGGTGGACAAAAGGGAAGTGATTAAGTGGATAGGTACATGTGATATAAAAGGAAAATACATGTTTGTAATTTGTCTGAAAAGAATTGCTGTGTAACAGAGTCTTACTGTAATGTTAAGTACATTGCCTTCAAAAAGTATTCACACCCCTTGACGTTTTCCACATTTTATTGTGTTACAAAGTGGGATTAAAATGGATTTAATTGTCAACGATCTACATAAAATACTCTAACTCTAAGTGGAAAAAACTTTTTTTTATTAATGGAAAATAAAACACTAATATATCTTCATTAGATACCGTAAGTATTCAACACCCTGAGTAAATACATGTTAGAATCACCTTTGGCAGTCATTACAGCTGTGAGTATTTCTGGTTAAGTCTCTAAGAGCGTTCCACACCCGGATTGTACAATATTTGTCCATTATTCTTTAATAAATTCTTCAAGCTCTGTCAAGTTGGTTGTTGATCATTGCTATATAGCCGTTTTCAAGTCTTTCCATAGACTTTCAAGCCGATTTAGGTCAAAAATGTAACTAGTCCACATTCAATGTCGTCTTAGTAAGCAATTCCAGCATATATTTGGCCTTGTGTTTAAGGTAATTGTCCTGCTGAAAGGTGAATTTGTCTCCCAGTGTTTGTTGGAAAGCAGACTGAACCAAGTTTTCCTCTCGGATTTTGCCTGTGCTTAGCTCTATTCTGTTTATTTTTATCCTAAAAAAACGACCTAGTCCTTACCGATGACAAGCATACAGTACCTATAACATGATAGGCTACAATGACTTTGTTCATGATCATGCATGCCACAAATGACATGTAACTAACTATAAGTTCCTTTCTTTCACTGGTGCCTTTTTTTCATTATCTGCATAGATCATTTTTTATTTTAAGACCCCTTGAAGTATAAAAAAATACAGAAAATTACTGCTATTAGCCCATACAAACGCATTGAATTACCCGCAGTATTAGACTTAAAACTAATCATCCAGCGATCATACACTGTTTACCAGGGGGCAGGGCTACCGACGTTAAGGCTAATCTAAAGACGGTGCTGGCTAAAGCTAAAACTGGCGAGTGTAGAGAGTATAGAGATATTGTTATCCACGTCGGCACCAACGATGTTAGGATGAAACAGTCAGAGGTCACCAAGCGCAATATAGCTTCAGCGTGTAAATCAGCTAGAAAGATGTGTCGGCATCGAGTAATTGTCTCTGGCCCCCTCCCAGTTAGGGGGAGTGATGAGCTCTACAGCAGAGTCTCACAACTCAATCGCTGGATGAAAACTGTTTTCTGCCCCTCCCAAAAGATAGAATTTGTAGATAACTGGCCCTCTTTCTGGGATTCACCCACAAACAGGACCAAGCCTGGCCTGCTGAGGAGTGACGGACTCCATCCTAGCTGGAGGGGTGCTCTCATCTTATCTACGAACATAGACAGGGCTCTAACTCCTCTAGCTCCACAATGAAATAGGGTGCAGGCCAGGCAACAGGCTGTTAGCCAGCCTGCCAGCTTAGTGGAGTCTGCCACGAGCACAGTTAGCGTAGTCAGCTCAGCTTTCCCCATTGAGACCGTGTCTGTGCCTCGATCTTGGTTGGGCAAAATTAAAAATGGCGGTGTTCGCTTCAGTAATCTTACTAGTATAAAGACCTCCTCCATTCCTGCCATTATTGAAAGAGATTGTGATACTTCACATCTCAAAATTGGGTTACTTAATGTTAGATCCCTCACTTCCAAGGCAGTTATAGTCAATGAACTAATCACTGATCATAATCTTGATGTGATTGGCCTGACTGAAACATGGCTTAAGCCTGATGAATTTACTGTGTTAAATGAGGCCTCACCCCCTGGTTACACTAGTGACCAAACCCCCCGTGCATCCGGCAAAGGCGGAGGTGTTGCTAACATTTACGATAGCAAATTTCAATTTACAAAAAAAAAAACAATGACGTTTTCGTCTTTTGAGCTTCTAGTCATGAAATCTATGCAGCCTACTCAATCACTTTTTATAGCTACTGTTTACAGGCCTCCTGGGCCATATGCAGTGTTCCTTACTGAGTTCCCTGAATTCCTATCGGATCTTGTAGTCATAGCAGATAATATTCTAATTTTTGGTGACTTTAACATTCACATGGAAAAGTCCACAGACCCACTCCAAAAGGCTTTCGGAGCCATCATCGACTCAGTGGGTTTTGTCCAACATGTCTCTGGACCTACTCACTGCCACAGTCATACTCTGGACCTAGTTTTGTCCCATGGAATAAATGTTGTGGATCTTAATGTTTTTCCTCATAATCCTGGATTATCGGACCACCATTTTATTGCGTTTACAATTGCGACAAATAATCTGCTCAGACCCCAACCAAGGAAGATTAAAAGTCGTGCTATAAATTCTCAGACAACCCAAAGATTCCTTGATGCCCTTCCAGACTCCCTCTGCCTACCCAAGGACGTCAGAGGACAAGAATCAGTTAACCACCTAACCGAGGAACTCAATTCAACCTTGCGCAATACCCTAGATGCAGTTGCACCCCTAAAAATTAAAAACATCTGTCATAAGAAACTAGCTCCCTGGTATACAGAAAATACACGAGCTCTGAAGCAAGCTTCCAGAAAATTGGAACGGAAATGGCGCCACACTAAACTGGAAGTCTTCCGACTAGCTTGGAAAGACAGTACCGTGCAGTATCGAAGAGCCCTCACTGCTGCACGATCATCCTATTTTTCCAACTTAATTGAGGAAAATAAGAACAATCCAAAATTTCTTTTTGACACTGTCGCAAAGCTAACTAAAAAGCAGCATTCGCAAATGGAGGATGGCTTTCACTTCAGCAGTAATAAATTTATGAACTTTTTTGAGGAAAAGATCATGATCATTAGAAAGCAAATTACGGACTCCTCTTTAAATCTGGGTATTCCTCCAGGGCTTCATTGTCCAGAGTCTGCACAACTCTGCCAGGACCTTGGCTCAAGGGAGATACTAAAGTGTTTTAGTACTATATCTCTTGACACAATGATGAAAATAATCATGGCCTCCAAACCCTCAAGCTGCATACTGGACCCTATTCCAACTAAACTACTGAAAGAGCTGCTTCCTGTGCTTGGCCCTCCTATGTTGAACATAATAAACGGCTCTCTATCCACCGGATGTGTACCAAGCTCACTAAAAGTGGCAGTAATAAAGCCTCTCTTGAAAAAGCCGAATCTTGACCCAGAAATTATAAAAAACTATCGGCCTATATCGAATCTTCCATTCCTCTCAAAAATTTTAGAAAAAGTTGTTGCGCAGCAACTCACTGCCTTCCTGAAGACAAACAATGTATACGAAACGCTTCAGTCTGGTTTTAGACCCCATCATAGCACTGAGACTGCACTTGTGAAGGTGGTAAATGACCTTTTAATGACGTCAGACCGAGGCTCTGCATCTGTCCTCATGCTCCTAGATCTTAGTGCCGCTTTTGATACCATCGATCACCACATTCTTTTGGAGAGATTGGAAACCCAAATTGGTCTACATGGACAAGTTCTGGCCTGGTTTAGATCTTATCTGTCGGAAAGATATCAGTTTGTCTCTGTGAATGGTTCGTCCTCTGACAAATCAATTGTAAATTTCGGTGTTCCTCAAGGTTCCGTTCTAGGACCACTATTGTTTTCACTATATATTTTACCTCTTGGGGATGTCATTCGAAAACATAATGTTAAATTTCACTGCTATGCGGACGACACACAGCTGTACATTTCAATGAAACATGGTGAAGCCCCAAAATTGCTCTCGCTAGAAGCCTGTGTTTCAGACATAAGGAAGTGGATGGCTGCAAATTTTCTACTTTTAAACTCGGACAAAACAGAGATGCTTGTCCTAGGTCCCAAGAAACAAAGAGATCTTCTGTTGAATCTGACAATTAATCTGGATGGTTGTACAGTCGTCTCAAATAAAACTGTGAAGGACCTCGGCGTTACTCTGGACCCTGATCTCTCTTTTGAAGAACATATCAAGACTGCTTCAAGGACAGCTTTTTTCCATCTACGTAACATTGCAAAAATCAGAAACTTTCTGTCCAAAAATGACGCAGAAAAATTAATCCATGCTTTTGTTACTTCTAGGCTCGACTACTGCAATGCTCTACTTTCCGGCTACCCGGATAAAGCACTAAACAAACTTCAGTTAGTGCTAAATACGGCTGCTAGAATCCTGACTAGAACCAAAAAATTTGATCATATTACTCCAGTGCTAGCTTCCCTACACTGGCTTCCTGTTAAGGCAAGGGCTGATTTCAAGGTTTTACTGCTAACCTACAAAGCATTACATGGGCTTGCTCCTACCTATCTTTCCGATTTGGTCCTGCCGTACATACCTACACGTACGCTACGGTCACAAGACGCAGGCCTCCTAATTGTCCCTAGAATTTCTAAGCAAACGGCTGGAGGTAGGGCTTTCTCCTATAGAGCTCCATTTTTATGGAATGGTCTGCCTACCCATGTGAGAGACGCAGACTCAGTCTCAACCTTTAAGTCTTTACTGAAGACTTATCTCTTCAGTAGGTCCTATGATTAAGTATAGTCTGGCCCAGGAGTGTGAAGGTGAACGGAAAGGCTGGAGCAACGAACCGCCCTTGCTGTCTCTGCCTTGTCGGTTCCCCTCTTCCCACTGGGATTCTCTGCCTCTAACCCTTTTACAGGGGCTGAGTCACTGACTTACTGGTGTTCTTCCATGCCGTCCATGGGAGGGGTGCGTCACTTGAGTAGGTTGAGCCACTGACGTGGTCTTCCTGTCTGGGTTGGCGCCCCCCCTTGGGTTGTGCCGTGGCGGACATCTTTGTGGGCTATACTCGGCCTTGTCTTCGGACGGTAAGTTGGTGGTTGTAGATATCCCTCTAGTGGTGTGGGGGCTGTGCTTTGGCAAAGTGGGTGGGGTTATATCCTGCCTGTTTGGCCCTGTCCGGGGGTATCATCGGATGGGGCCACAGTGTCTTCTGATCCCTCCTGTCTCAGCCTCCAGTATTTATGCTGCAGTAGTTTATGTGTCGGGGGGCTAGGGTCAGTCTGTTACATCTGGAGTATTCTCTTGTCTTATCCGGTGTCCTGTGTGAATGTAAATATGCTCTCTCTAATTCTCTCTTTCTTTCTTTCTTTCTTTCTCTCGGAGGACCTGAGCCCTAGGACTACCTGGCATGATGACTCCTTGCTGTCCCCAGTCCACCTGGCCATGCTGCTGCTCCAGTTTCAACTGTTCTGCCTGCGGCTACGGAACCCTGACCTGTTCACCGGACGTGCTTGTTGCACCCTCGACAATTACTATGATTATTATTATTTGACCATGCTGGTCATTTACGAACATTTTAACATCTTGACCATGTTCTGTTATAATATCCACCCGGCACAGCCAGAAGAGGACTGGCCACCCCTCATAGCCTGGTTCCTCTCTAGGTTTCTTCCTAGGTTTTTGGCCTTTCTCAGGAGTTTTTCCTAGGGAGTTTTTCCCAGCCACCGTGCTTCTTTCACATGCATTGCTTGCTGTTTGGGGTTTTAGGCTGGGTTTCTGTACAGCACTTTGAGATTTCAGCTGATGTACGAAGGGCTATATAAATAAATTTGATTTGATTTGATTTGATTGAATAACAGATTCACCACATGGAACAAATGATAGTCTAATCTAAAGGAAGTTTATTCTGGAGAGATATAAGAAAGATAAAATAAAGTTTTTTTTGTTTGTATTTAAGCCCTTGTTTTTGGCATTAAGTCTCCAAAGGACATGTGAAGCGAAAGGTGTCGAAGCCTTTGAGCCCAACAAATGGCAGGCTACCCCACCCAAACCCAGAGGCCTTGAAGCACCCTCCTGCCGCACTGCTGCGTGGATTCCACCTGGCGATCTGTTCACCGTCTGCTCTGATTGTATCCCCCTGTCTGGTACAGATACCCCCCCCATCCTCTCTCCCGAGCTTTCACTCACCTCCAGCACACAGGCACTGTTGGGGCGAGTGACTCTGAACTTACAATGGCTAGCCCCAAGCCGTTATATATTTAATTTTTTTCTTGTGCATTTTGCTATTTCGCTATTTGCCTCATGACTCCTACATGCTTTGTTGACTACGAAATGTCTTTACCCAACAGTGGGACAGACTATGTTTGTTCCCACACTCGGGACTCTGACTCTCTATTGGTTACACAGACTATTGGCCTCCCATCCCATTCTAACCACCTCTCACCGGCTTTGTATTCATGTAACCTGATGAAATTGCTGTACAATATGATCTTGTTGCCATCTGATGCACATTCAGACATCATAAATCAGCACTGCAGAGCTCTCCCTGTCCTATGCTGTGCCTTGATTGTATTACTGTTGCTGATATCTGGAAATGTGCATTTACACCCTGGCCCATCTACAGTTGCTAGACCCAAATCTGACTGCACTCTGATATCTGTTTCACTGATTTCTGCTCTTGTAAAAGCCTGGGTTTTCTGCACGTTAACACTAGAAGCTTATTACCTGAAATGGATAAATTGAAAGTGTGGGTTCACAGCTCCAATCCAGATGTGTTGGTCAATACTGAGACGTGGTTAACCTGTTGAGGCCAGGGGGCAGGATCTTATCCCGGTATTGGGATTCATTGTCATGTGACCATGGCGGGGAATTCAAAACTGCAAGAGTAATCATTTCAAATAATCAAATAATCAACTATTTTCCTCCATTTGAAAGATATATCTCCTAAATCTAACCACGCTGTCCGATTTTCAGAGGCTTTACGGAGAATGCATAAAGTTAGGTTATGTGAGGAGAGTACATTGACAATAGCTGCGTGTAATGTTTAGCCAATTCAAAGAAGGGCATCAACAGACAGAAAACTAGCTAGAATTATGCACTTACCTTTGACAATCTGCATCAGATGACACTCATAGGACATTATGTTAGACAATACATGCATTTTTAGTTCCATCAAGTTCATATTTATATCCAAAAACAGCATTTACAGTCGCGGTGAAATTCAGAATTTTTTTCGGCTCGAATGCTCCCAGTGAATCCAGCATTACAAATCACGGAATTACTATTCGAAAACATTGGTAAATTATAATATTGTCATTCAAAGAATAATATATTATCATCTCGTAATTGCTACCGAATGGCCAGATCTCAAAATAACTTTACTGGGAAATCACATTTTGCTATAAACTGGGTACTATGCTAACAACATAAGCTAAGCTATAAGCTAAGCTAAGCTAAGCTAAGCTATACCGTTAGCATTAGCATCATCTAATATCGATAATAACATTCTAAATATCCCCTTACCTTTGATTATCTCCATCAGAAGGCGCTGCCAGCGATCCCAGGTCCAGAACAAATGTGGTTTCTTTTGACAAAGTTCATAATTTATGTCCAAATAGTTAGCGTTCAGTAGGCTCCCACAAAATGAGGTGGGCAGTGTAAAGTCACGCCGAAAAGCTAAAAAAAACCTAGTAAATAATCTATTTATGTTTGTTCAAACATGTCAAACGTTGTTTAGCATTAATCTTTTGGTCCATTTTTAACGTGAAACATCAGTAAACATCAGTAATATTTTCACACAACCTATCAAGTGTCTAGAATAAATGATTATGACAAAGACACTCTTCTCAGATTCATGCGCAGGCGCAAAAAATGAAGTGATGACGTGTCAACTTGTAAGCATTCTAATTTGGTCTGTATTCATGACAGATGCTTCCAACAACTTTCTAAAGATCGTTGACATCTAGTGGAAGCAGTAGGAGTTGCGAACTGAATCCTTTCTCACTGTGGTATCTATAAAACAATGACACTAAATAGTACAGCCATAAAATTCTCATTTTTTTTAATCTATTTTTCACAGGTCTTTGCCTGCAATATGAGTTTTGTTATACTTACAGACACCATTCAAACTGTTTTAGAAAATTCAGAGTGTTTTCTATCCAAATCTGGTAATGATATGCATATCCTAGCTTCTGAGTTGGTGTAGGTGGCAGTTAAAAATGGGCACATATTTTTTCCAAAATTCTCAATACTGCCCCCGTAGCCCGTAGAGGTTTTTTAAGGAAGAGTGTTTTGAATACTGATGTTAACGTTTCTGGTTATAACCTTTTTTCGGCAAGACAGATCTTCCAAAGGTGGGGGAGTGGCAATCTTTACCAAGGATCACCTTCAGTGCTCGGTTGTCTCCACCAAGTCTGTCCCCAAACAATTTGATTTGCTGGTTTTAAGTTTCTGCACCGTCAGCACCGGCCTGTACCCTACCTGCCCTAAGCTCTCTCCTGGCCCCTTACACTAAGTCTGAATGTGTCCTGCTAGGTGACCTAAACTGGGACATGCTTAAACCACCTGACCAAGTTCTAAAGCAATGGGACTCCCTAAATCTTTCTCAGATTATTACCAATCCCACAAGGTATGACTCCAAACACACAGAAAAGGCTACTTTTCTTGATGTTATCCTCACAAATGATCCTGATAGGTATTCAGTCTGGTGTTTTCTGTAATGACCTTAGTGATCACTGTTTTACAGCCTGTGTTCGTAATGGCTGCTCAGTGAAACGACCTGTCCTGATTTGTCATAGACGCTTGCTAAATAACTTGAATGAGCAAGCCTTCCTTCATGAACTGGCCTCTGTAAAATGGTATAGAATCAGCTTGATCCCCTCTGTCAAAGATGCTTGGACCTTCTTTTTTTATATTTTCAGTGGTATTGTTAACAAACACGCCCCCATAAAGAAAATGAGAATTAAAAACAGGTTCAGCCCCTGGTTCGACCGTGATCTTGCAAAGTTACGCCACCTCAAGAATTGCATTTGGCAAAAGGCTCGGCACACGCATACTCAGGCTGACTGGCTCTCGTTCAGGCAAATGAGAAATACGTGCACTCAGGCTATCTGGAAGGCCAGTGAGTTACTTTAAGGAGCAGTTCTCTCTGTGGGTCTTACCCCAAGAAGTTCTGGAAAACAGTTAAAGACCTGGAGAATAAACCCTCCTCCTCACAGCTGCCCATGTCCCTTAAAGTTGATGATGTGGTTGCTACTGACAAGAAGCACATGGTTGAGCTTTTTAATCACCACTTCATTAAGTCAGGAATCCTATTTGACTCAGCCATGCCTCCTTCGCCCATCCAACATTTCCTCATCTCCCACCCCTTCTAATGTGACTATCCCCAATGCTTCTCCCTCTTTTCTCCCTGCCCCGCTACAAAGTTTCTCCCTGCAGGCAGTCACTGAGTCTGAGGTGCTAATGGAGCTCCTCAATCTTGACCCCCAAAAAACATCTGGGTCAGATGGTTGAGACCCTTTCTTCTTTAAGGTTGCTGCCCTTATCATTGCCAAGCCTATCTCCGACCTTTTTAACCTCCTTTCTGAGGAGGTTCCTATTGCTTGAAAGGCAGCCACGGTTCATCCTTCATTTAAAGGGGGAGTTCAAGCTGATCCTAACTGTTACAGGCCTATTTCTATTTTGCCCTGTTTATCAAAAGTGTTTGAAAAACCTGTCAATAATCAACTGACTGGCTTTCTTGATGTCTATAGTATTCTCTCTGGAATGCAATCTGGTTTCCGCTCAGGTTATGGATGTGTCACTGCAACCTTAAAGTTCCTCAATGATGTCACCATTGCCCTTGATTGTAAGAAATGTTGTGCTGCTATTTTTATTGACTTGACCAAAGCTTTTGATACGGTAGACCATTCCATTCTTGTGGGCCGGCTAAGGAGTATTAGTGTCTCTGAGGGGTCTTTGGCCTGGTTTGCTAACTGCCTCCCTCAAAGAGTGCAGTGTATAAAGTTAGAAAATCTGCTGTCTCAGCCACTGCCTGTCACCAAGGGAGTACCCCAAGGCTCAATCTTAGGCCCCACACTCTTCTCAATTTACATCAACAACATAGCTAAGGCAGTAGGAAGCTCTCTCATCCATTTATATACAGATGATACAGTCTTATACTCAGCTGGCCCCTCCCCAGATTTCATGTTAAATACTCTACAACAAAGCTTTCTTAGTGTCCAACAAGCTTTCTTTACCCTTAACCTTGTTCTGAACACCACCAAAACAAAGGTCATGTGGTTTGGTAAGAAGAATGCCTCTCTCCCCACACGTGTGATTACTACCTCTGAGGGTTTAGAGCTTGAGGTAGTCACTTCAAACAAGTTATTGGGAGTATGGCTAGACGGTACACTGTCCTTCTCTCAGCACATATCAAAGCTGCAGGCTAAAGTTAAATCTAGACTTGGTTTCCTCTATCGTAATTGCTCCTCTTTCACCCCAGCTGCCAAACTAACCCTGATTCAGATGACCATCCTACCCATGCCAGATTGCAGAGACATCATTTATAGATCGGCAGGTAAGGTCGCTCTCGAACGGCTAGATGTTCTTTACCATTCGGCTATCAGATTTGCCACCAATGCTCCTTATAGTACACATCACTGCACTCTATACTCCTCTATAAACTGGTCATCTCTGTATACCCGTCGCAAGACCCACTGGTTGATGCTTATTTATAAAACCCTCTTAGTCCTCACTCCCCCTTATCTGAGATATCTACTGCAGCCAGTCACATTCTGTTAAAGGTCCCGAAAGCACACACATCCTTAGGTCGCTCGTCTTTTCAGTTCGCTGCACCTAGCGACTGGAATGAGCTGCAACAAACACTCAAACTGTTTTATCTCAATCTCTTCATTCAAAGACTCAATCATTGACACTCTTACTGACAGTTGTGGCTGCTTTGCGTGATGTATTATGGTCTCTACCTTCTTTCCCTTTGTGCTGTTGTCTGTGCCCAGTAATGTTTGTACCATGTTTTGTGCTGCTACCATGTTGTGCTGCTATCATGTTGTTGTCATGTTGTGTTGCTACCATGCTGTGTTGTCATGTGTTGCTACCTTGCTATGTTGTTGTCTTAGGTCTCTCTTTATGTAGTGTTGTGTTATCTCTCTTGTCGTGATGTGTGTTTTGTCCTATATTTATATGTTTTTTTTATTATATCCCAGCACCCTTCCCTTTAGGAGGTCTTTTGCCTTTTGGTAGGTCGTCATTGTAAGTAAGAATGTGTTCTTAACTGACTTGCCTAGTTAAATAAAGGTTAAATAAAATGAATAAAAACGCATGTAGCGTACAGACATGAAACACTGAAACAGAAACAATAACGCCTAGGGGAAAAAAACCAAAGGGAGTGACATATATAGGGAAGGTAATCAGGCAGGTGATGGAGTCCAGGTGAGTGATGAGGCGCTGGTGAGCGTAGCGATGGTGACAGGTGTGCGTAATAATGAGCAGCCTGGTGACCTTGAGCGCCGGAGAGGGAGTATACATGACACAAACAGAGAGTGAGTTAGCTATATTGACAATTCCATTTTTAGCCACAAAGTATTTTGGCGCCGGCAGAGATAGTCGCCTCACTTCGCATTCTTAGGAAACTATGCAGTATTTTGTTTTTCTATGTATTATTTCGTACACTGTTACCCCAGGAAATCTTAAGTCTTATTAAATACAGCCAGGAAGAACTATTGGATATAAGAGCAACGTCAACTTACCAACATTACGACCAGGAATACGACTTTCCCAAAGCGGATCCTCTGTTTGGACCACCACCAAGGACAATGGATTGGATCCCAGTAGGCGACCCAAAAGAACAGCACCGCAGAAGGGGCAGAGGGAGCAGTCTTCTGGTCAGGCTCCGTGACGGGCAAATCGCTCACCGCTCCCGAGTATACTACTCGCCAATGTCCAGTCTCTTGACAACAAGGTAGACAAAATTCAAACATGGGTTGCCTTCCAGAGAGACATCAGAGATTGTAATATTCTCTGTTTCACGGAAACATGGCTCACTCAGGATACGTTATCAGTCGGTATAGCCAACCTGGTTTCTTCACGCATCGCGCCAACAGAAACAAACAACTCTCTGGTAAGAAGAAGGGCGGGAGTGTATGCCTTATGATTAATGAGTCGTGGTGTGATCATATCAACATACAGGAACTCAAGTCCTTTTATTCACCTGACCTAGAATTCCTTACAATCAAATGTCGACAGCATTATCAACCAAGAGAATTCTCTTCGATTATAATCACAGCCATGTATATCCCCCCCAAGCAAGCACCTCGATGGCCCTGAAAGAACTTCATTGGACTCTATATAAACTGGAAACCACATATCCCGAGGCTGCATTTATTGTAGCTGGGGATTTTAACAAAGCTAATCTGAAAACAAGGCTCCCTAAATTTTATCAGCATATCTAATGAGCGACCCAGGCTTGCAGCATTCTGGATCATTGCTACTCTAACTTCCGTGACGGAAAGCCCTCCCTCGCCCTCCTTTCGGCAAATCTGACCACGACTCCATTTTGTTGCTCCCAGCCTAAAGACAGAAACTAAAACAGGAAAGAGGAAACTCCCGTGCTCAGGTCTGTTCAACGCTGGTCCAACCAATCTGATTCCACACTTCAAGATTACTTCGATCACGTGGACTGGGATATGTTCCGGATAGCCTCAGACGACAACATTGATGTATACGCTGATTCGGTGAGCGAGGTTTATTAGCAAGTGCATCGGTGATGTTGTACCCACGGTGACTATTAAACCTTCCCCAACCAGAAAACGTGGATTGATTGCAGCATTCGTGCAAAACTGAAAGCAAGAACCACTGCTTTTAATAATCATGGCACAGCGACCAGAAACATGACCGAATACAAACAGTGTAGCTATTCCCTCCGCATGGCAATCAAACACACTAAGCGTCAGGATAGAGACAAAGTAGAGTCGCAATTCAACGGCTCAGACATGAGACGTATGTGGTAGGGTCTACAGTCAATCACGGATTACAAAAAGAAAACCAGCCCCGTCGTGGACACGGACGTCTTGCTCCCAGACAAACTAAACAACTTCTTTGCTCGCTTTAAGGACAATACAGTGCCACTGACACGGCCCGCTACCAAAACCTGCGGGTTCTCCTTCACCGCAACCAATGTGAGTAAAACGTTTAAACGTGTTAACCCTCGCAAGGCTGCCAGCCCAGACGGCATCCCTAGCCGCGTCCTCAGAGCATGCGCAGACCAGCTGGCTGGTGTGTTTACGGACATATTCAATCAATCCCTATCCACGTCTACTGTTCCCACATGCTTCAAGAAGGCCACCATTGTTCCTGTTCCCAAAAAAGCTAAGGTAACTGAGCTAAACGACTATCGCCCTGTAGCACTCACTTCCACAGACGACGCAATCGCAATCACACTGCACAATGCCCTAATCCATCTGGACAAAAGGAATACCTATGTAAGAATGTTGTTCATCAATTACAGCTCAGCATTTAACACCATAGTACCCTGCAAACTCGTCATTAAGCTCGAGACCCTGGGTCTCGACCCCGCCCTGTGCAACTGGGTCCTGGACTTTCTGACGGGCTGCCCCCAGGTGGTGAGGGTAGGAAACAATATCTCCACCCCGTTGATTCTCAACACTGGGGCCCCACAAGGGTGCGTTCTCAGCCCTCTCCTGTACTCCCTGTTCACCCATGACTGCGTGGCCATGCACACCTCCAACTCAATCATCAAGTTTGCAGATGACATACAGTGGTAGGCTTGATTACTAACAACGACGCGACGGAAAATAACCTCACACTCAACATCAACAAAACAAAGGAGATGATCGTGGACTTCAGGAAACAGCAAAGGGAGCACCCCAATATTCACATCAACGGGACAGTAGTGGAGAAGGTGGAAAGTTCTAAGTTCCTCGGCGTACACATCCCGGACAAACTGAAATGGTCCACCCACACAGACAGCGTGGTGAAGAAGGCGCAACAGTACCTCTTCAACCTCAGGAGGCTGAAGAAATTTGGCTTGTCACCGAAAACACTCACAAACTTTTACAGATGCACAATCAAGAGCATCCTGTCGGGCTGTATCACCGCCTGGTACGGCAACTGCTCTGCCCACAACCGTAAGGCTCTCCAGAGGGTAGTGAGGTCTGCACAACGCATCAACGGAGGCAAACTACCTGCCCCCAGGACACCTACATCACCCGATGTCACAGGATTGCCAAAAAGGACAACAACCACCCGAGCCACTGCCTGCTCACCCCGCTATCATCCAGAAGGTGAGGTCAGTACAAGTGCATCAATGCTGGGACCGAGAGACTGAAAAACAGCTTTTATCTCAAGGCCATCAGACAGTAAAACAGCCATCACTAACATTGAGTGGCTGCTGCCAACATACTGACTCAAATCTCTAGCCACTTAAAAAAATTATGTAATAAATGTATCACTAGTCACTTTAAACAATGCCACTTTATATAATGTTTACATACCCTACATTACTCATCTCATATGTATATACTGTACTCTATACCATCTAATGCATTTTGCCTGTGCCGCACGGTCATTGCTCATCCATGTATTTATATGTACATATTCTTATTCATTCCTTTACACTTGTGTGTATAAGGTAGTTGTTGTGAAATTGTTCAATTACTTGTTAGATATTACTGCACGGTCAGAACTAGAAGCACAAGCATTACACTACACTTGCATTAACATCTGCTAACCATGTGTATGTGACCAATAAAATGTCATTTGATTTGATTTTCCAAACAAGGGTGGAATAGATGAAATACCAAATAAGAGTAACATTAGCTAGCTTAAGTTACCTAACATCAGTCAACGATAGAACAAACAAACAAACATCTTTACTGCTGAAGGTAACTTCCAGTCTAGCAGTGACTACCAGTACCATGGCATACAGGACTTTAACATTTGCTAGCTGGCTAACATACCCAGATAGTCCAGCTAGGCTAGCAAGCTAGCTAACGTTAGGTTACCTCTAATTGAGAACCTTCTGTTTTGTTGTGAAGGAAGAAAATGGATGGTATCGCATCACTTCTCAACTGTCCTCGAAATAGATTTCCCATCAATTCAGCCTGAAAATCCCTCTGATAATCTTTGGTCACCGCATGATTCTTGATAGCCGCAAGCCACTAGCAGAATTGAGGTGAATCTCTGGTAGGTAAAATTGTGAAAGGTAACGCATTTTCACAGAACACCACACAGGCAGGATTTATTTATTTAACTAGGCAAGTCAGTTAAGAACAAATTCTTATTTACTATGACGACCTAGGAACAGTGGGTTAACTGCCTTGTTCAGGGGCAGAACAACAGGTTTTGACCTTGTCAGCTCGGAGATTTGATCTAGAAACCTAATATAGTAATGACTATATGCTATGGCAAAGCCAGGGTGAAATTCCCCTTTAAACTGTCAGATTTCTATGAGGATATTATTATGCTAATTCAATTTACGGGTGGGTGCGGACATCGACTCTAGGGGGTTAATAATGAACTGACATGTCTCACATAAATTGTGTAATTCTGGAAGTCAAGATTTCATTACAATAGCCTGCTGCCTGCCTTGAGACGTATCCATACAGATGTACAGTCGTGGCCAAAAGTTTTGAGAATGACACAAATATTAGTTTTCACAAAGTCTGCTGCCTCAGTGTCTTTGGATATTTTTTTCAGATGTTACTATGGAATACTGAAGTATAATTACAAGCATTTCATAAGTGTCAAAGGCTTTTATTGACAGTTGATGCAAAGAGTCAATATTTGCAGTGTTGACCCTTCTTTTTCAGGACCTCTGCAATCTGCCCTGGCATGCTGTCAATTAACTTCTGGGCCACATCCTGACTGATGGCATAATCAATGCTTGGAGTTGGTCAGAATTTGTGGGTTTTTGTTTGTCCACCCGCCTCTTGAGGATTGACCACAAGTTCTCAATGGGATTAAGGTCTGGGGAGTTTCCTGGCAATGGACCCAAAATATCGATGTTTTGTTCCCCGAGCCACTTAGCCTTATGGCAAGGTGCTCCATCATGCTGGAAAAGGCATTGTTCATCACCAAACTGTTCCTGGATGGTTGGGAGAAGTTGCTCTCGGAGGATGTGTTGGTACCCTTCTTTATTCATCGCTGTGTTCTTATGCAAAATTGTGAGTGAGCCCACTCCCTTGGCTGAGAAGCAACCCCACACATAAATGGTCTCAGGATGCTTTACTGTTGGCATGACACAGGACTGATGGTAGCGCTCACCTTGTCTTCTCCGGACAAGCTTTTTTCCGGATGCCCCAAACAATCGGAAAGGGGATTCATCAGAGAAAATAACTTTACCCCAGTCCTCAGCAGTCCAATCCCTGTACCTTTTTCAGAATATCAGTCTGTCCCTGATGTTTTTCCTGGAGAGAAGTGGCTTCTTTGCTGCCCTTCTTGACACCAGGCCATCCTCCAAAAGTCTTCACCTCACTGTGCGTGCAGATGCACTCATACCTGCCATCTGCCATTCCTGAGCAAGCCCTGTACCGGTGGTGCCCAGCTGAATCAACTTTAGGAGATGGTCCTGGCGCTTTCTGGACTTTCTTGGGCACCCTGAAGCCTTCTTCACAACAATTGAACCACTCTCCTTGAAGTTCTTGATGATCTGATAAATGGTTGATTTTAGGTGCAATCTTACTGGCAGCAATATCCTTGCCTGTGAAGCCCTTTTTGTGCAAAGCAATGATGACGGCACATGTTTCCTTGCAGGTAACCATGGTTGACAGAGGAAGAACAATGATTCCAAGCACCACCCTCCTTTTAAAGCTTCCAGTCTGTTATTCGAACTCAATCAGCATGACAGAGTGATCTCCAGCCTTGTCCTCAACAACACTCACACATGTGTTAATGAGAGAATCACTGACATGATGTCAGCTGGTCCTTTTGTGGCAGGGCTGAAATGCAGTGGAAATGTTTTTGGGGGGATTCAGTTCATTTGCATGGCAATTCATCTGATCACTCTTCACAACATTCTGGAGTGTATGCAAATTGCCATCATACAAACTGAGCCAGCAGACTTTGTGAAAATTAATATTTGTGTCAATCTCCAAACTTTTGGCCACAACTGTAGGATCTTAAATTGATCACTCTTTTATTGCTGAAAATGTTACTGTGCCACAGGAAATGCAGATGAGCTTTGTGTTTTACATAAATTCATCGAAAACCCACACAAACACACAGTTATATTAACAGTATTTCACTTTTCATGTGGCCTCATAACCAGCTAATAGCCTAACCACCAATCAAGAAACATTATAGACTAAACATTAAAATCCTGTTGCTGCAGGATTGATTTGTTTGTTGTGACAATACAGGTCAAAATAAGATCCTAAATCTGTACCAGTTTTGTTCCTCAACTGTAATCAAGACCTTGATGCATACAATGTACAAAGATGTAGATAGCAAAGAACATGTTAGCGCAGCAGCAAGGTATAAATGGATGAGTTGTTGTCTAAAGAAGCAATCAAGTGCTTTCAAGGTCCTTGTTATTGAAAAGGTAATGCTTCTCTGATGTTTTTCCCTTATGTAGTTACTTTGTTATCTCTCTCTTTGAAGACATTATGCTCATTACATTTCAATATATTATTTGAACTGTCGCGCTACCTGACAAGAAACATGCTTACATGTACAACCAATCAATCAATATACAGTACTGTAGCCTGCCTTATACCACAACAAATAATCTGATGAAATCCTCAAATGCAGTGATTATCTTATTGAACCATTAAATTCTAGACATCTCATTTGATAATTTCGCTTTAATGTATTCCTCGGAGGTAATGACATTGAATTTGGATGAGGATTGCCAATTTAAATACACTGAGAGATGTGTCTGACTTTCATCAATAATTAATCCTTAGCTCCCATCTCCTTGAGTGTCCATTCCATTCCAAATTCTAGTTCTAATGTATCCTCAAGTTCCAATCATTGAAAATAGATTCGTACCACAGCCTAATGCAATGTTAATCAAGTGGCCCACTCTCAGTGGGATTGGAATGAAAAGAACATTGATTGGTTTTCCCTGGCTATTTCATCTCTCAGTATATATACAGTACCAGTCAAAAGTTTGGACAAACCTACTCATTCAAGGGTTTTTCTTTATTTGTACTATTTTCAAATTGTGGAAAAATAGTGAAGCAATAGAAACTATGAAATAACACATATGGAATCATGTAGTAACCAAAAAAGTGTTAAAGAAATCAAAATAGAGTCTTTAAAGTAGCCACCCTTTACCTTGATGACAGCTTTGCACACTCTTGGCATTCTCTCAACCAGCTTCATGAGGAATGTATTTCGAACAGTCTTGAAGGAGTTCCCACATATGTCTTGAAGGAGTTCCCCCTTGTTGGCAGCTTTTCCTTCACTCTGCGGTCCAACTCATCCCAAACCATATCAATTGGGTTTAGGTCAGGTGATTGTGGAGGCCAGGTCATCTGATGCAGGACTCCATCACTCTCATTCTTGGGATGGCAGGTAGCCTAGTGGTTAGAGCATTGGATTAGTAACCGAAAGGTTGCAAGATTGAATCCCCGAGCTGACAAGGAAAAAATCTGTTGCTCTGCCTCTGAACAAGGCAGTTAACCCACTGTTCCTAGGTCATCATTGAAAATAAGAATTTGTTCTTAACTGACTTGCCTAGTTAAATAAAGGTAGAATAAAAAAATAGGCCTTACACAGCCTGGAGGTGTGTGGGTCATTGACCTGTTGAAAAACAAATGATAGTCCCACTAAGCACAAACCAGATTGGATGGCGTATTGCTGCAGAATGCTGTGGTAGCCATTCTGGTTAAGTGCACCTTGAATTCTAAACAAATCACTGACAGCGTCACCAGCAAAGCACACCCACACCATGACACCTCCTCCTCCATGTTTCATGGTGGGAACCACACATGCGGAGATCATCCGTTCACCTACAGTAAAGACATATCCGTTCACCGTTCACAAAGACACAGCGGTTGGAACCAAAAATCTCAAATTTGTACTCATCAGACCAAAGGACAAATTTCCACCAATCTAATGTCTATTGCTCATGTTTCTTGGCCCAAGCAAGTCTCTTTTTCTTTTTGGTGTCCTTTAAAAGTGGTTTCTTTGCAGCAATTTGACCATGAAGGCCTGATTCACGAACAGTTGATGTTGATATGTGTCTGTTACTTGAACTCTGTGAAGCATTTATTTGGGTTGCAATTTCCGAGACTGGTAACTCTAATGAACTTATCCTCTGCAGCAGAGGTAACTCTGGGTCTTCCTTTCCTGTGGCAGTCCTCATGAGAGCCAGTTTCATCATAGCACTTGATGGTTTTTGCGAATGCACTTGAAGAAACTTTCAAAGTTCTTAAAATGTTCCGTATTGACTGACCTTCATGTTTTAAAGTAATGATGGACTGTCATTTGTCTTTGCTTATTTGAGCTGTTCTTGCCATAATATGGACTTGGTCTTTTTACCAAATAGGGCTATCTTCTGTATACCACCCCTACCTTGTCACAACACAACTGATTGGCTCCAGTGCATTAAGAAGGAAAGAAATTCCACAAATTAACTTTTAACAAGGCACACCTGTTAAAATTGAAATGCATTCCAGGTGACTACCTTATGAAGCTGGTTGAGAGAATGCCAATAATGTGCAATGATGTCATCGAGGCAAAGGGTGGCTACTTTGAAGAATCTGAAATATAAAATATATTTTAATTTGTTTAACAGTTTTTTGGTGTACTACATGACTCCATATGTGTTATTTCACAGTTTTGATGTCTTCACTATTATTCTACAATGTAGAAAATAGTAAAAATAAAGAAAACCGCTTGAATGAGTAGTTGTGTCCAAAGTTTTAACTGGTACTGTATATATAGAAAAAGTACATTGTAGTATCTATATTTCCTATGGAAGATTGACAGTTATATTTAAAACAATGCATATTTCCGCTGAAGTCAACATGATCTGATGTGTGGACCTCCAACCAGCTTTGTCGTCTCATTTAAAAATGTAAATATTCAGGCTGCAACTGTCACGCCCTGATCTGTTTCACCTGTCTTTGTGATTGTCTCCAACCACCTCCATTAGTCCCTGGGTACTTATTCCTGTGTTCCCTGCTTGTCTGTTGCCAGTTCGTCTTGTTTGTCAAGTCAATGAGCGTGGTTTTCCCGTTCGCCTGCTTTGTCCTTCTCTCTGTTTTGCTAGTCCTCCCGGTTGTGACCCTTGCCTGCCTGGACTCTGTACCTTCTGGACTCTGACATGGTTTTGATCTTTTGCCTGTCCATGACCATTCTCTTGCCTACTCCTTGGATTATAATAAATATCAGAGACTCAAACCATCTGCCTCCCGTGTCTGCATCTGGGTCTCGCCTTGTGCACTTATAGTAACACAACAAAATGTGGAAAAAGTCAAGGGGTGTGAATTCTCTGGGGAGGCTCACTGTTTTTCGTTAGTTGGGTTTATATTACATGGCTCATCATTACCATTACAGAGAATTTAATCCACCAACTTCAATGGGTAAAGTATGTCTTTGTTTATATAGGAGTGCACAGGGTTTATATTCAGTTTTCTTTCTTCTTGATTTCTATTTATGAATATGGATATTGGTTTGAATTTCAAACGAATGGATGGATGCTCTCCAGAAACTGTGCAATAAAGACTTGCATTATGTCAAGAAATTGATATTCAAAGCTAAACTACGTGAGACCTAGGCCCCAGAGTTATTTTGTGACTGTCACATAAGATTTGAAACTGTACAGGTGACACAGAAGTCTATGTTCCATTTTGTGGAGAAAAATGTGCAGTGAATGTAGGCTTACAAATTAAATGAAACTAAAGAACACATTGTATACAGTTGAATCAGTACAATTGCAACAGAGTAAGCTGCAAGTTTGTAACAAAAAAACGGATAACTTTAGACAGCATGCGGTAATAGGAGCTTGTTTAAAACAGGCTGCAGAAACCTTCATGAACTTCATAGATTTCAATAAGCAATTAAACATTGGCTGATTGGCAGCCCTTCTGACCTCTGAACTTTCCCTGACTAATTGGTCTCATTTTGCCAATCACATCAACAGCTAGGTGAGGATAATCATTCTACCAAAGTGTGGGAGGCTCTCACCCAATTAAAATAATATAATTATACAATACAGTATCTATGCTCTAATCTTAACAATCCATTCTACTGACCTGTCTTGTTCACCAACCTGGCCCAATCAACCAAGTGAAGGCCTGATGATGATGATGTAATGGATTTGTGATGATTAGCTCAACATCTTTGCACGAGAAAAGTGTTTTTAATAAGTCAGGACCAAACTCTCCTTTGGCTTCCTGGATTCCATATCAGCTGCGGTATCTCCTTTATCTCTATTCTATGTGGTTGATGATAAGGATCATACTTATTAAGCTACTGATAATCCTGTTTCTGTAAGTGTGTTCTTTAGATGCTCCTTGGACATCATGTAGGCTACAGCTTTCTGAGGGCTGGATGATAACGGGTCTAATTTGTATTCTACAGTATTGTTTATTCATAAACTTTATGTGGGCCTGAAATTCAATACCTCAGGACTGTGTGTATTCAGATGTTATGCAAATCCTTTCAAGGCTTCAGTGCTCAAAGAGTAACAATAATGTACAAGTAGGTTGCCATTTAAATATTGAATGTCTAAAGCTGTCTTTTTCTTCAGCAGTTCAATTGAGTTGAGAGGACAAGCTGACAGCATTTCAACAGCATCAATCAGGCAAAGTAAATTGGCTGTGATGAGTGGAGTTACACTTTAGAAGGGAATTACAGTATAGTACAATGGAGGTGCAAAGAAAGAGATGAGCTGGGACTAATGTTACCCAGGGGCTATATGTTTCAGATGGCAAGTATTGTATGTAAATATATTGAAGCTGGCCGGTCTCCTGGGGTTGCTACATATAATCATTGAATAACCCAAGGACACAATGTGATTTAATAGATGTGCTGTCTGTCTGCAGTCGGACAATGGGAAATCACACTAGGAAAGAGAACTTAATCAACTGTGATCTTTATGGAACACATTTAAATTGTGGAGCTAAACATCTTGCCACACATAGCACAGAGACTTTTAAGCACTGAAAAATAGTATAAAACCAAATAATTAATGTACCGTAAATTCCGGACTATAAGCCGCAACTTTTTTCCCAGGCTTTGAACCTCGCAGCTTAAACAATGACATGGCTAATATATGGATTTTTCCCGCTTTCAATATTTTTTTCTTAAAAAAAACACATTCTGTGACGTGCTCAGTTTTTTGGCGGCATGAAGCTTTCATTAGACCAATGAAATTGCCGAACGGGTTAAGGTCAAACAACTTTTTTGTTTACTGTTTAGATTAAATCGAGCGCTCTCAAACTTCCCATCATTCTGATTACGGTAGTCATTTTGTCACCCTCATCATGGCAAAGACACGGAGAAATGCATATGATGCAGCTTTCAAGTTGAAGGCGATTGATCTGGCTGTTGGAAAAGGAAATAGAGCTGCTGCACGGGAGCTTGGTCTTAATGAGTCGATGATAAGACGTTGGAAACAGCAGCATGAGGAATTGACTCAGTGCAAAAAGACTACTAAAGCTTACTGCAAATTTTTTATTTTTTGTTACAAGCCGTGTTTCGTTAAAGCCTATTTATTTTTGTTGCAAGCCATGTTTCGTTAAAGCCTATTTATTTTTGTTACAAGCCGTGTTTCGTTAAAGCCTGTGTAAAGTTAATTTGTTTCAATGTACCGGTAGGCACCTGCGGCTTATAGACATGTGCGACTTATTTATGTTCAAAATAATATATATTTTTTAATTCAGTGGTTATATTCAGGTGCGCTTAATAGTCCGGAAATTACGGTAATTGATTGAAATGTGTCCAATCTCTCGGATCTCCACTATATAATACCAATTACAAAGTGTGTATGGGAGTGAACATACTGCAACAGAATATCAATATGGATCTTCTCAGGGGAAGGTTTTGACCTTAGAATGGGTGGACTTTTCTTGATTCAACAAGAAATTATGATCTGGGAGACAATGGAAGACAAAAAGACAATGTAATGCACATTTCCTAAGTGGATAGTATTTGCCAAATGCAGAGCTTTTGAATGTCCCACTCTTTCTTATTGACTTACCCTCTCTAGTGATTGCTACCACTTAACATGTATCCCTCTGTATACAGTGCATTTGGAAAGTATTCAGACACCTTTACCTTTTCCACATTTTGTTATGTCACAGCCTTATTCTAAAATGGATTAAATTGTACCCCCCCTCATCAATCTACACACAATGCCCTATAATGACAAAGCAAAAACAGTTAATTTTATTTTTATTAAAACTGAAATATCACATATTACATAAGTATTCAGACCCATTTCTCAGTACTTTGTTGAAGCACCTTTGGCAGCGATTACAGCCTTGAGTCTTCTTGGGTATGATGCTACAAGCTTGGCACACCTGTATTTGGGGAGTTTCTCACATTCTTCTCTGCAGATCCTCTCAAGCTCTGTCAGGTTGGATGGGGAGCGTCACTGCATATTTGCTCCGTTCATCTTTCCCTCGATCCTGACTAGTCTCCATGTCCCTGTCAACTGTGGGACCTTATATAGACAGGTGTGGGCCTTTCCAAAACATGTCCAATCAATTGAATTTACCACAGGTGGACTCTAACCAAGGATCTCTCTGTACTTTGCTCCGTTCATATTTCCCTCGATCCTGACTAGTCTCACAGTCCCTGCCGCTGAAAAACATCCCCACAGCATGATGCTGCCACCACCATGCTTCACCGTAGGGATGTTACCAGGTTTCCTTCAGACGTGATGCTTGGCATTGAGGCCAAAGAGTTCAATCTTGGTTTCATCAGACCAGAAAATCTTGTTTCTCATGGTCTGAGAGTCCTTCAGGTGCCTTTTGGCAAACTCCATGCGGGCTGTCATGTGCCTTTTACTGAGGAATGGCTTCCGTCTGGCCACTCTACCATAAAGGCCTGATCGGTGGAGTGCTACAGAGATGGTTGTCCTTCTGGAAGGTTCTCCCATATGCACAGAGGAACTCTGGAGCTCTTTCAGAGTGACCATCGGGTTCTTGGTCACCTCCCTGACCAAGGCCCTTCTCCCCCGATTGCTTCGTTTGGCCTGGAAGAGTTTTGGTGGTTCCAAATTTCTTCCATTTAAGAATGATGAAGGCCACTGTGTTCTTGGAGACCTTCAATCCTGCAGAAATGTTTTGGCACCCTTCCCCAGATCTGTTCCTCGACACAATCCTATCTCGGAGCTCTACAGACAATTCCTTCGACCCATTCCTTCGACCTCATGGCTTGGTTTTTGCTCTGACATGCACTGTCAACTTGTGGGACCTTATATAGACAGGTGTGTGTCTTTCAAAATCATGTCCAGTCAATTGAATTTATCACAGGTGGACTCCAATCAAATTGTAAAAACATCTCAAGGATGACTAATGGAAAGAGCTCAATTTCGAGTCTTATAGTGGGTATTTATATATATTTTTTTTTTATACATTTGCAAAAAATAAAATGTCATTATGGCATATTGATGAGGATTTTTTTTACTTCATCCATTTTAGAATAATGTAAGTCTGTCACGCAACAAAATGTGGAAAAAGTCAAAGGGTCTGAATACTTTACGAATGCACTGAATACACAAAGTCTACAAAGCATTTTGAACACCTGCTCTTTCCATGACATAGACTGACCAGATGAATCCAGGTGAAAGCTATGATCTCTTATTGATGTCACTTGTTAAATCCACTTCAATCAGTGTAGATGACGGGGAGGAGACAGGTTAAAGAAGGATGTTTAAGCCTTAAGACAGTTGAGACAAGGATTGTGTATGTGTGCAGTTCAGAGGGTGAACGGGCAAGACAAAATATTTAAGTGCCTTTAAACGGCTATGGTAGTAGGTGACACCGATTTGAGTGTGTTAAGAACTGCAACGCTGCTGGGTTTTTCATGCTCATCAGTTTCCCGTGTGTATCAAGAATGGTCCACCACCCAAAGTATATCCAGCCAACTTGACACAATTGTGGGAAGCATTGGAACAATATGGGCCAGCATCCCTGTGGAACGCTTTCAACATCTTGTAGAGTCCATGCCCGATGAATTGAGGCTGTTCTGAGGGCAAAAGGGGTGCAATGCAATATTAGGAAGGTGTTCCTAATGTTTTATACACTGTGTGTATGCATGTAGGGTAAACAATCAGTTGATTAAAAACCTTTGGGTAACTGAGTTTTTTTTCTTTCTGAAACCTAATGAAAAATAAAACCTGACTGACTGTCTGGTTTACCTAATCTACCAAAATCTTCTTTTGACAGCCAGGTTAAATTCTTTCTCCTAATCATATTTTCTCCCACTGTAATTGCCTTTTCTTTCCACTTCTTTCTATTTCTCTGGCTCAGAAAATAATAATTGATTAAATTGTGTATCTTTGCGGCACCTGGGAAAAAACACAGAGAGAAGTCTCAGTAGCCCAATCAGTCAGCCTGGCTTGTAATGCATCTTTATCTCTGACTAACGAGCACAATTATTTTAAAATTCTCATTACCGTCCGCTGGTCCGTATGCAAGCACCCTTGTCTATCTTTTCCTGGGGAGACTCGTTAGCGTGAGACTGTGAAAATGTGTGTATATCTTGTATTTGGCATGGCTCGTCTAGGGTCCACACTGAATTGACCTGTGTTGGGGTCGTGTCAATAGTGTTCGTCAATTACCTCGCGGTTGTGTTGGGCTATGATGAAATGGTTTTTAAACAGTACACCAGAGATTTGTGAATGTGTTATCATTATTGTAATTGCATTTCATGTGAGGATCATTTTCTGGTTTAAAATGAAATCATCCATCAGCCTTGGAAAAACTTTTTTTTCATAAAACATGCTTCTGTTCCTGTGGGCATAATAAGACCAAAACACTTTTCCTTTCCTAACCTCTCCACTCTACATGTTCTTTCATAATGTATAACCGTCTCTCTCCCCACTCCTCTCCTTATTTGCTCTCCTTCCCTAACCTCCACCACCTTCCCCCCATATCTCCTGTGTGATCTTTTCTCTCGCCTCCCATCACCTCCTTTCACAGACGTTTTTACAAACCAATTTCCCTGGGGGAAAAAATCTATCCATTAGAGGGAGGCTGCAGGAGGATGAGAAAATGAAATAATTAGGGTTGATCAGTGAAAATACAGGTTTAAATTAGCCTGTCCACTTGCTTAACAAGGTGTCGTTTAATATTCTTGAGAAGTGCCCCCTGCATTAGCATACAGATAACATTTTAGGAGAAGACCAATTTACTCCTCAAAATCAGTTAGGCCCACTCTATTACCTGAATTAGCTGGTTGGGGTGATGTGGGGTCTGGGACTCCTCAGGTTTACACACAGGTGGCTCTGCAGCATAACAATTAAGGTAAATCTAAGAGCTCTTGGCCTGGTTTCATAAAAGCATCTTAAGTCTAAGTTCATCGTTAGAACCTTAACAGGAGCATTGTTAAATCTCCAGCTGTTTCCCAAAACCATTGTCACTAAAGCTGCACTTCAAAAGGCTTGTTATTTAACGACTGCCTCAGACCACTCATAGAAAAGCTAAATGCGTCGTTAGATGCTTTTTGCCCTTCCACGTCACTTTGTACACAGAAGATCTCCGCTAAAAACAAAATCAAGACGTTTATCTGTCTTTCTGTGACAGCCAATGACTTCAGAACGAATTTGACTATAAATACAAAGTTGCCAATGTCTTTGCAATTGTTACAAACAAGAGAAGGATATAATGATGCTTCAAATGAAAACCAAAATGACTATTATTAAAAGATAAATACAGTAGGCTATAGTCTACATATAGGCTACCTTTATACATTATTTTAATTTCATGTTAATTCAATTGAGTTTTATTCAGTTATTTGTAGACCTACACTACTGTCTGTACTTTTTGCCTCAATATAGTTAATGATGTGTTGCCTACATGTGCGGGTAAGTATTAGAATAAGCTGCCTCAATATTTGTAGCCATAGGTGATATTATCTCGTATGAGCTGATCCGTAGTCAGTATTGTGGAATAATTTGAATTTAAGGTAAGAATTGAAAGGGAAAACGAGAGAGCAGCACTGCCTTTTTTTCAATCCTATCAGTATCAACATATGCCACAACAACGCGCTAGGGAACGTTCTCTCTGAGTGGTGTTTTGGGAAATGCATGTTACATCTTCGGCCGTTGTACTAAAGACACATCGTAAAATGGTTCTCATGATTATCTTAACTCTATGAAGGCTCCGGGAAACAAGGACCTATTCGGTCAAAACTGGTGTCTGATAGTTTCTAAAGTTGGATAAAACAACATGGCGCACATGAAGAGTCGGCTAAAATCCAATATTCAACATGAAGAGTAGCCTTAAATCCAATATCTGGCCAACTAGACAACAAAAGGTGAAATGTATCAGGGCTTATTCATCCCTGGGATTCAAGATCACAGATAATCAGAGATATGCTACCTAATATGCTACTATGTTACACAGTAACATAGCAGACAGAACATTGGTAATTGTGTTGGGTTTAGTAAGCCTAGTAGCAATTTTATGGGGCATTTCTAATTATCTAGAGAGAGAGAGAGAGAGAGAGAGAGAGAGAGAGAGAGAGAGAGAGAGAGAGAGAGACAGAGAGAGAGAGACAGAGAGAGAGAGAGACATCATAAACATTAACAATTTGGATGCAAAAATGAAGGGGTGTTATTGAATCTAAATCTATGAAAATTGGATAAACAGACACAGATCTGAACTACCCCTCCAACACTTTACCTTAAGTGTACATGAATTAATATGTAACAAATAGTAATACATGTATTTAGAACATAGTAGTTACTTGTAATTACTATGTAAATACTATGCAATTAAACTGTAATAAGGGTTTAGCGGTATAGGTTATTACACAAGTGGAACAAGGCCATGCAATTACACCCTATCATTAACTACAGCTTCAGTTATCTTATTTCCATATTATTTGTCTTAATGGATGTACTTAATTAAATGTAAGAGCAATGTTTTTACAATGGTTATGCATGTCACTGTAATGTACCTACTCAGGAGCAAGCAATGTAATGTAAAGTGAAACCCATAATGGTATAACCTTTGTAAATACTATGTACCTGCCTTTGAAAAGGGATTTAAGGTTTATTTCTCTGGCTTCAAAGGTGTAATGTAAGAAAAATGTTGTTCAAAATAATTTCATGTTAATGTAGGTACTCATAAGCAAACAGCTTCAAGTAAGTGATGAACAATAGGGTAAACCTTTTTATTACAATCATTGGGAAAATACACTTCAGTGTAGAATAGCTGTAGTTACAGCACCTTTAAGTATAATTACTATGCACTTTCAATATTATAACATATTTTGCAGGGTATATCAAAAGTTTAGTTATTACAATGTCGTTATAAAGAAAAGTATTGTAGATACAATGTTTCTATACAGGAACAAGCAACTTAATGTAAAGTGAAACACATTTTATTTACTCATGTAATTATTAATATGTAGTTACTATGTTACAATGTGTTTTGATTGTATTAGGTGAAGTTTGGTAATACATTTTCTTGAGGGTTGGTGCATAGACTGTTGATCAGACAGTGATACAGTTGAAGTCGGAAGTTTACATACACCTTAACCAAATACATTTAAACTCAGTTTTTCACAATTCCTGACATTTAATCCTAGTAATAATTCCCTGTTTTAGGTCAGTTAGGATCCCCACTTTATTTTAAGAATATGAAATGTCAGAATAATATATATTTCAGCTTTTACTTCTTTCATCACATTCCCAGTGGGTCAGAAGTTTACATACACTCAATTAGTATTTGGTAGCATTGCCTTTAAATTGGGTCAAACGTTTCGGGTAGCCTTCCACAAGCTTCCCACAATAAGTTGGGTGAATTTTGGCCCATTCCTCCTGGCAGAGCTGGTGTAACTGAGTCAGGTTTGTAGGCCTCCTTGCTCGCACACGCTTTTTCAGTTCTGCCCAAAATATTTTCTATGGGATTGAGGTCAGGGCTTTATGATGGCCACTTCAATACCTTGACTTTGTTGTCCATAAGCCATTTTGCAGCAACTTTGGAAGTATACTTGGGGTCATTGTCCATTTGGAAGACCCATTTGCGACCAAGCTTTAACTTCCTGACTGATGTCTTTATGGTGCTTCAATATATCCACATCATTTCCCTCAATCATGATGCCATCTATTTTGTGAAGTGCACCAGTCCCTCCTGCAACAAAGCACCCCCACAACATTATGCTGCCACCCCCGTGCTTCACGGTTGGGGTGGTGTTTTTCGGCTTGCAAGCCTCCCCCTTTTTCCTCCAAACATAATGATGGTCATTATGGCCAATCAGTTCTATTTTTGTTTCATCAGAGCAGAGGATATTTCTCCAAAAAGTACGATCTTTGTCCCCATGTGCAGTTGCAAACTGTAGCTTTTTTATGGCAGTTTTGGAGCAGTGGCTTCTTCTTTGTTGAGCGGCCTTTCAGGTTATGTCGATATAGGACTCGTTTTACTGTGGATATAGATACCTTTGTACCTGTTTCCTCCAGCATCTTCACAAGGTCCTTTGCTGTTGTTCTGGGATTGATTTGCACTTTTTGCACCAAAGTACGTTCATCTCTAGGAAACAGAACGCGTCTCCTTCCTGAGCGGTATGACGGCTGCGTGGTCCCAAGGTGTTTATACTTGCGCACTATTGTTTCTACAGATGAACGTGGTACCTTCAGGCATTTGGAAATTGCTCCCAAGGATGAACCAGACTTGTGGAGATCTACAATGTTTTGTTGTTGAGGTCTTGGCTGATTTTTTTTGATTTTCCCATGATGTCAAGCAAAGAGGCACTGAGTTTGAAGGTAGGCTTTGAAATATATCCACATGTACACCTACAATTGACTCAAATTATGTCAATTAGCCTATTTAGAAGCTTCTAAAGCCATGACATAAATTTCTGGAATTTTCCAAGCTGTTTAAAGGCACAGTCAACTTAGTGTATGTTAACTTCTGACCCACTGGAATTGTGGTTCAGTGAATTATAAGTGAAATACTCTGTCTATAAACAATTGTTGGAAAAATTACTTGTCTTGCACAAAGTCGATGTCCTAACCGACTTGCCAAAACTATAGTTTGTTAACAATACATTTGTGGAGTGGTTGAAAAACTAGTTTTAATGACTCCAACCTAAGTGTATGTAAACTTCTGACTTCAATGTTTGAAGCAATGGAATCCAGAGTCTCCCGTTTCATGTGATATCAAAAAAGTGTACGTGGAGTGACCCAAAAAACACCGATAGCAACAAAACATGCTTATAACCCAGTCAAAAGAATGAAACACATTCATTTGCTGTATGATCGTAGTTCCAAAGACATCGCATTGGTTGATATAAATGAAAAGTTGAGATTTTGTTGCCGGGTACTCCCGGCTCCATTTCCTCTGGGGGGTGTATGCTAAGAGTGAATATCTTACATCTGATATACTAATCGGATGTCTTTGAAGAGTTTAGAGATTACTCCTTTCTGATTTTCTTTACCCAACCAGTTCATCCACTTAATAAAATGAAGATGCTTCTTTCAACTTTTTTGGGTCCGATTGCCCCTTTGTTGTCTGCCACGCTCTTTCAATGTGTTGTGTGTGACATCCTGTATGAGGATCCACAAAGTTGTTTGTGTGGTTGACTGTCTGGTGATTGCAACCCAGCCTATTCAGAGACCTGACATACGCTCTCCAGCACTCACTCAGAATGGTGGAACCTCTTCGCACATGTCGTCTAATGATAGGGATTAAGGTTTCCTGTGAACGGTTTTCCACCATTTTAAGATCTGAGCGCCGTCTGTTGTGTTTGATCTCCATCATTCCAAACACCCAACCCTGTCTTCTCCACGTTGGCCCCATCCTTCCACAATTGTACTGAAAGATAGGAATAAGTGCATTTCGTTATTTTGTGACAGGGAGTTGGCCAGTGGTTCGTCACGCCTTGGAATGGCGGAGGATCAGTAAATCCATGGGAACTAGCATAATGTCACTTAAGGTCTGATGGGTGAAGTTGTATAATGTTGAAAGACCCAAAACACTATCCTAGGAAACAACGCTGATGATTTGTCCAAGAGCACAGAGATGTATTTATCAAATAGTTCAGTATATGAAATGGACAAGCCCTCTGTTTTTTTTTATCCATGTCAGTATATCTACTGAGGAGTACTAAAAAGGCAACTGATTACCATGAGTGAAATATATCAACGAATTATCTCTCAGTTCCCAAGTCTAGATAATGAATGTTACTACATCAAAATGGATAATGTTATACCTTCCTCTTGTGCGAGAACTTGGATTCATCCATCACCACCAATCTCCATAGAGAACTTGTCCCAATTTGGAAACCCTTCCTCCTCTTGAACTTCATCAGGGCTTTCTTGCAGACCTTCAATAATGACAGATAAGACAAATGTTAGTGATACGAGAAGACTTGAGTGTCCCAGGGAAGCATGACCATCAACTTCTATAGGAGGGGCACTGAAATCAAATCTCACTTACGGTCCCAAATTGTCTTGAGCTGACACTGCTCCTGTCTCATGGGGAAATACACTTTAATGGAAGTTGTCACAAAATAACTGAGTTTGATTTTGTCTGTTGTTCCTATTTGCACTATAATGCACTGTAAACATTTTAATATTAGATAAAACATTCAGCCTAAAACACATTGAGTAATCAAAGTAATAATTGACAGATTGATTATCGAAATAGTTGTTTGTTGCAGCTCTAAAAATGGTACTCAAAACACATTTGTAACAGCTTTTACTTAATTTGCCTGAATAGTGTAGGCTCACAAGATGTGGCGCAAGCCACCGCAGTCGCAGCCCAGTTCCTGGCCTGCCACCATGACAAGTAACCGAAATACCTGTGGGAAACACTGGTTGGGATGGGTGGCAAAATAAGCTAAATGTTGAACATCTTGGAGAGCCCCTATAAACTGTCCAGATAATAATGCATGAAATGTCCCAAAAGCCTGATTATTAAAAATACCCTTTTACATACAGTTTGTAAATTAGCAAAAATTTCCTCAGAGTGAATATAGGTAAACAAAGCTGGTGGCTTTTTCAGAGTCAATATTCCTCATAATTCTGCGTTGATCAGCAATTATAACAATTTCGGGCTTTCGTCATTCTTGTCAGGGTCCTTGATCTCCGTACAATGTCATCCTCTATAATATCAACTTGCCTCAAGTGTAGCCCCTGTGTAAATCTGCAATATTGCAACAAAGAAATGAACAAATCAGATCAATGGTATATGACAATAGAAACCCAAATATTATTTTCAGAAATTAAACCTATGATAGGCCCCAGACTCAACTCAAGATTTTCGTAATGTGGTGGAAATTCAACACCAGGGACACCTGAAATCAATATTAAAATGAATCACTCTTTATTATTATCAATTAACTGGAGAGGTTACAACAAACTCTGCACACTCAGTACAGGTCGATCAGAAGATCCCCCAGGGCAGTCCCTTCAGTTCTCTTATATACTGCTACACAGACAAGTTATATTTGCATGATTTACATTATTCACTATTCACCATTAACGTTGGTTCCTGCATGTGACTGACCAATACCACACGAGGCTTCTTCTCTCAAAGCTGAGACCTTGAAACTGAGATACCCATTTTGGTTCCCAGAGCAATGTTCGGGGCGTACTGCCAAATTGCTTATACTGTGATAGTGAGGATTCCTCCCATGCACAATCAATCAGTCACTTGCATGAACCCAACCGAGTCGGTTATACAATCTGTGTACGATCTGACACACACAAACTGAACATTTCCTTCACAGTAACACAACCTTAACTTGTCCTTAAACCACATTCTCTTCAACCTAGAGACGTGCTTGCCATACCTTGCTCCACTTCTGTACTAATCTATTCCACGGAACACTAATTAACATGTAATTATCAAGGCACAAGGCGAGACCCAGATGCAGACACAGGAGGCAGATGGTTGGAGTCTTACAATGTTTATTAATCCAAAAAGGGGTAGGCAAGAGAATGGTCGTGTACAGGCAAAAGGTCAAAACCAGTTCAGAGTCCAATAGGTACCGAAGGGCAGGCAGATTCATGGTCAGGGAAGGCAGGATGATCAGGCAGGCGGGAAAGTAATTCAGAGTCAGTCAGTGATCAAAACCGGGAAGACTAGCAAAAGAGAATAGAAAAGCAGTACGGGGGAAAACACACTGGTTGACTTGACTAAACATACAAGACGAACTGGCACAGAGAGACAGGAAACACAGGGATAAACACACTGGGGAAAATAAGCGACGGGTGAAGACAATCACAGGGACAGGTGAAACAGATCAGGGCGTGACAGTAATTACTTAGCAGAGAGCCCCACACTCACCAGTACCTTGTGTATGGTTGTTATGCTTAATTTTATGGGGGGCTGAAAGAGCATGGACTTTCTGTGGGTGACAGTTATTAACAAACAAAGTGTTGAAAATTATGTATTTTCTGACCTTGGCAGGTCTACCACTAGCCCAACTATTTAATCATCAATGAAGCACGCCATTCCAGTGTAAAAACAAAACAAAAAAGTGTTAGGGATTTTTGGAAGCCCTTTGGGGTAATGCAGCCCCTGATTGTGAACCACTTTCTAAAAATGTAATTATCCAAACTTTCTTAGTGTGTCAAGTTCATTAACCTACCGATGAATAAATGTTACCCAATCCGTAAGTGTAACCCAAGAATGGCTAAACATTCATTCAATTAATCAAAAGTATTTATAAAGCCCATTTAACATCAGCAAAGTGCTATCGGCTTCCTATATCGCAACAAAGCATCCTTCACTCATGCTGCCAAACATATCCTCGTAAAACTGACCATCCTACCGATCCTCGACTTTGGTGATGTCATCTATAAAATAGCCTCCAACACTCTACTCAACAAACTGGATGCAGTCTATCACAGTGCCATCCGTTTTGTCCGTTTTGTGACCTGTACGCTCTCGTTGGTTGACCCTCGCTTCATACTCGTCGCCAAACCCACTAGCTACAGGTTATCTACAAGTCTCTGCTAGGTAAAGCCCCGCCTTATCTCAGCTCACTGGTCACCATAGCAACACCCACTCATAGCACGCGCTCCAGCAGGTATATCTCACTGGTCACCCCCAAAGCCAATTCCTCCTTTGGTCGTCTTTTCTTCCAGTTCTCTGCTGCCAATGACTGGAACGAACTGCAAAAATCTCTGAAGCTGGAGACTCATATCTCCCTTACTAGCTTTAAGCACCAGCTGTCAGAGCAGCTCACACATCACTGCACCTGTACATAGCCCATCTGTAAACAGCCCATCTATCTACCTACCTCATCCCCATACTGTATTTATTTATTTATCTTGCTCCTTTGCACCCCAGTATCTCTACTTGCACATTCATCTTCTGCACATCTACCATTCCAGTGTTTAATTGCTATATTGTAATTACTTCGCCACCATGGCCTATTTATTGCCTTAACTTACCTCATTTGCACTCACTGTATATAGACTTTTTGTTTTCTTTTGTTCTACTGTATTATTGACTGTATGTTTTGTTTATTCCATGTGTAACTCTGTGTCGAATTGCTATGCTTTATCTTGGCCAGGTCGCAGTTGCAAATGAGAACTTGCTCTCAACTAGCCTACCTGGTTAAATAAAGGTGAAATAAAAAATAAAAAAATACATTGAATCCTTCCGGATGGAGCAGGTCGGAGTCTGATGATGCCTCCTCTTGTTTTGAAAAATCCTGCAAGGAAACATGCACATTTAACTCAGACACAGGTGCATGTTTTAGAAACTGACACTAAGTGATAATTGAAATGGAGCATAGGCTAAGTAATTCTATTACATTAAATTCCATTCTACTATGATTATCAATTAACTTTTTCAATAAGAGAAGGAATACATCCACATTTTTGGAAATAGGAGAACAAAAGCTTTCCAGACAGACATGAAACATCTTGAGTGGTAGGCTGCAGGCCAAATGTAGACCAGAAGGGTGTGCGTCTCCTAAGCTCTTCACTCGCTCTACATGGGCTTGCAGTCCATAGTGTCCAGAGCTGGAATGCAGCCTGGACACAGAAATGCGCGAGCCCTTGTAGAAAGACTGGAAATTAAATTTCTCAAGCAGCACATACACAATTATGAAGGACACTGGCCACTGGAAAGCTTCGATTATTCTCTTCAATGCATGTTCATAGCAACATAAAAAAAAAAATTCTGGCTGGTTAAATAATTGTATTGGTCAGTGTCAGAGGAGGCTGGTGGGAGGAGCAATAGGAGGACGGGCTCATTGTAATGGCTGGAATGGAAGTAATAAAAAGGTAGCAAATATACAGAAACCACGTTTGACTTTGTTCCATTTATTCCATTACAGGCATTACAATGACCCCGTCCCTCTATAGGTCCTCCCACCAGCCTCCACTGGTCATTGTCAGCCCTGCCTGGCAGTGTACATGCCTCGAACCTATGAGACTAGCTAACTAGGCTAGATACAACCTCAATATAAAAGTTAGATTCAAACATTTCTTACAGTACAGAACTCCTCATTTCAAACTTTACCAAAGTTCTCTAGGCTAATCAATACCAGTTGTAACATTAACTTACCATATGTATCCATCTTTGCAAGCATGCTGGATCCTTTTCTGCTTGTGGCCACAGATACAGTAGGACACCTCACAGTATTATTGAGCAGGCCTTTCTTCTGGAGATATTTGATAACCTTCTTTTTTCTTTTTCTGTTGTTTTTTTTGCCTACAATATACACTGCTCAAAAAAATAAAGGGAACACTTAAACAACACAATGTAACTCCAAGTCAATCACACTTCTGTGAAATCAAACTGTCCACTTAGGAAGCAACACTGATTGACAATAAACATCACATGCTGTTGTGCAAATGGAATAGAAAACAATTGGAAATTATAGGCAATTAGCAAGACACCCCCAATAAAGGAGTGGTTCTGCAGGTGGGGACCACAGACCACTTCTCAGTTCCTATGCTTCCTGGCTGATGTTTTGGTCACTTTTGAATGCTGGCGGTGCTTTCACTCTAGTGGTAGCATGAGACGGAGTCTACAACCCACACAAGTGGCTCAGGTAGTGCAGCTCATCCAGGATGGCACATCAATGCGAGCTGTGGCAAGAAGGTTTGCTGTGTCTGTCAGCTTAGTATCCAGAGCATGGAGGCGCTACCAGGAGACAGGCCAGTACATCAGGAAACGTGGAGGAGGCCGTAGGAGGGCAACAACCCAGCAGCAGGACCGCTACCTCCGCCTTTGTGCAAGGAGGAGCAGGAGAAGCACTGCCAGAGCCCTGCAAAATGACCTCCAGCAGGCCACAAATGTGCATGTGTCTGCTCAAACGGTCAGAAACAGACTCCATGAGGGTGGTATGAGGGCCCGACGTCCACAGGTGGGGGTTGTGCTTACAGCCCAACACCGTGCAGGATGTTTGGCATTTGCCAGAGAACACCAAGATTGGCAAATTCGCCACTGGCGCCCTGTGCTCTTCACAGATGAAAGCAGGTTCACACTGAGCACGTGACAGACGTGACAGAGTCTGGAGACGCCATGGAGAACGTTCTGCTGCCTGCAACATTCTCCAGCATGACCGGTTTGGCGGTGGGTCAGTCATGGTGTGGGGTGCCATTTCTTTGGGGGGCCGCACAGCCCTCCATGTGCTCGCCAGAGGTAGCCTGACTGCCATTAGGTACCGAGATGAGATCCTCAGACCCCTTGTGAGACCATATGCTGGTGCGGTTGGCCCTGGGTTTCTCCTAATGCAAGACAATGGTAGACCTCATGTGGCTGGAGTGTGTCAGCAGTTCCTGCAAGAGGAAGGCATTGATGCTATGGACTGGCCCGCCCGTTCCCCAGACCTGAATCCAATTGAGCACATCTGGGACATCATGTCTCGCTCCATCCACCAACGCCACGTTGCACCTCAGACTGTCCAGGAGTTGGCGGATGCTTTAGTCCAGGTCTGGGAGGAGATCCCTCAGGAGACCATCTGCCACCTCATCAGGAGCATGCCCAGGCGTTGTAGGGAGGTCATACAGGCATGTGGGGGCCACACACACTACTGAGCCTCATTTTGACTTGTTTTAACCTGTTACATCTAGGGGGCAGTATTTTCACGGCTGGATAAAAAACGTACCCGATTTAATCTGATTATTAGTCCTGCCCAGAAACTGGAATATGCATATAATTATTAGCTTTGGAGAGAAAACACTCCAAAGTTTCTGAAACTGTTTGAATGGTGTCTGTGAGTATAACAGAACTCCTATGGCAGGCAAAAACCTGAGATGCTTCTGTTCAGGAAGTACCCTGTCTGAACATTTCTTGCCCTTCTTTATTATCTCTGTCGTTTACAAAGGATCTCTGCTCTTACGTGACACTTCTCACGTCAACAATGGAGTCTCACAGCCCGGGAAAAACAGGAATGATGTCATTCAAAGCCCTGGCTGAAGCACACGAGAGCAAAAGCTGAGTGGTCAGTCAATGGACTAAGCCTTAGGCGCGTGACACGCCCCGCCCCCGGCTTTTGGTTTTTTCCTCAGTTTACAGACAGGCAGATTCCCGGTCGGAATATTATCGCTTCTCTACGAGATAAATTGCATAAATATTGGTTTTAAACAGCGGTTGACATGCTTCGAAGTACGGTAATGGAATATTTCGAAATTTTTTGTCATATTTTGCGTCATGCTCGTGGCCGAGATTTAGCGTTGGGATAGTGTCTAGAACGCACGAACAAAACGTCGCTGTTTGGATATAACGATGGATTATTTGGGACCAAACCTACATTTGTTATTGAAGTAGAAGTCCTGGCAGTGTATTCTGATGAAGAACAAGCAAGGTAAGAACATTTTTCTTATAGGAAATGTGATTTTGGTGAAGGCTACACTGGGTGGGTGTCTAAATAGCTAGCCCTGTAACGCCGGGCTATGTACTTACATTATTGCAAAATGTGCTTCATCCGAAAAGCTATTTTAAAATCGGACATATCGAGTGCATAGAGGAGTTCTGTATCTATAATTCTTAAAATAATTGTTATGCTTTTTGTGAACGTTTATCGTGAGTAATTTAGTAAAATCACCGGAAGTGTTCGGTGGGAATGCTAGTTCTGAACGTCACATGCTAATGTAAAAAGCTGGTTTTTGATATAAATATGAACTTGATTGAACAGACATGCATGTATTGTATAACACAATGTCCTAGGTGTGTCATCTGATGAAGATCATCAAAGGTTAGTGCTGCATTTAGATATGGTTTGGGTTTATGTGACATGATATGCTAGCTTGAAAAATGGCTGTGTGATTATTCCTGGCTGGGTACTCTGCTGACATAATCTAATGTTTTGCTTTCGCTGTAAAGCCTTTTTGAAATCGGACAGTTTGGTTAGATAAAGGAGAGTCTTGTCTTTAAATAGCTGTAACATAGTCATATGTTTGAAAAGTGTAAGTTTTCGGATTTAGAGGAGTTTGAATTTCGCGCCCCGCCCATCATTGGATATTGGAGCAGACGTTCCGCTAGCGGAACGTGTAGATGTAAGATTAAGGACATTACATCAAAGTTGGATCAGCCTGTAGTGTGGTTTTCCACTTTAATTTTGAGTGTGACTCCCAATCCAGACCTCCATGGGTTGATAAATTGGATTTCCATTGATTATTTTTGTGTGAATTTGTTGTCAGCACATTCAACTATGTAAAGAAAAAAGTATTTAATAAGATTATTTCATTCATTCAGATCTAGGATGTGTTGTTTAAGTGTTCCCTTTATTTTTTTAGCAGTATATCACTTAGCACACGAGCCATGTTCAATTCAAAATCCTTGGATCAGGTAAAATCAGTATTGATTTGGGCGCACACTTTAAGCGTTTCAACTTCTAGTAACGTTACTCAGCAAAACAAAATTCACTTGTTCTCATGTTTTTGAACAACATCGAGGACAAAAGTACACTGACAGTCAATGTTGACCAAGGACAACCAAGGTAAATAAATAGTAAGATATTCATGTAGTTAAAATGTAGAATTGAATTGTCTTGATAATCAATGGATTTCATATGACATCTGAGTGCAAATAAGGGCCTTCTGTGGGAGTATCTCGTTCTCTGTCCCAGCCTGTCGTTAGCAACATAGCTAGCTAGGACTAAGTGACAGATCTGGAATTTAGCTGGTTTACACAAACAGAAGCTAGCTAGTTGTATTTTGCGAATTATATAATCTTATCTTGGTTTATTATCTAGCCTACAATGTAACAGACGCAAAAGGCATATTACTTGTTGCCATAGCAAAATAAGCCAGTTTGCTGACAGTTAGGCTAACCAGTTTACACTGATTATCCAACTGTCAACTAACTTTTTGAGTGCTAGCTAACTATAGTAGGTAGCTAGCTAATTACATTATAATAGAATTAGCTAGGAGTCTGGCTATACTGTAGCTTGGCCATGTATAGCTGTTTGCCATGTTTATTCTGGCTATAGCTTGGTCATGTGTAGCTGAGTAGAAGCCCACTCAAATAGTCCGGATCTAATTTAGATCTCCTTCATAAGCAAATGTAAAGTTTCTAGCCTGTACAGTAGCCTAGTTAGCTGTAGATGATGATATTCCTCCCATAGATGGTAAGCATTGCTTGATTCATCATTATTTTTGGTTCCATTATAATTGTATTATTTGTATTTATTTATTTTACCTTTATTTAACTAGGCAAGTCAGTTAAGAACAAATTTTACCCTGGTCAAACCCTAACCCAATTCACCCCATGCAAATACCCCTCTCACACTAATAACCAGGGTATTACCATGTATATTTGAAGTGGGTTTAACCTGTGTCAGACCCATTCATACTAAACCTATAACACTGGTAATAAGCATGCAGGGCCTTTCATGGAAAATACATGTGCAGCACACAAGTAGTGCTGTTGCGCTTGGACATTACTGACTACGGGTCAGTGAACAGGGTCAGTGAACACAGATAGACTCTTACAGACCTACGGCTCACCCATGTTTTACACGTGCTATTAGGTACAGTAGGCCCTCAATCCATCTTGATTGTTAGTGTTTTGAATATTGTGGAGGAAAGAATGGTTATCCAACCTGTTTGTGTGTATCACAGATCTGTGCATTAGCCAGGCTGTAAACTACAAAAAGGGCAGGCCGGTCCACGGCCTGAAAGCAAGAACACTTATGTTATTCCGCATACTTATTAGTGTGCATGCTGAAAGCAAGAACACTCTTGTTCTTCTGTAAAAGTAATATTATTATTCATTTTCTGCCCCCTTTCTGTGCTCACTATCTACTTTAAAAAGTGTTTTAACTATTATCACTTCAACTGTATTCAGTCCAGGGTTGCATGCTATTTACAGCTATGACTTTTCTTCTTGATACTACTTTTTTTTATGTTACATACCTTTTATTACCCCAAAGTTCCCATAGCCTCCTATTCAATCTCCTCAACATTCCAAACTGGCCATTTTTAAGTCTGCTGAGTTTTATCTCTTGTAATTTCAAATTAAAACAGGTCCTGAGTACTTTAAGGGCTGCTTAACTCCCACTTTGATACCATTTGTTTTATTTATCTTCTTTCTTTCTTTAACTTCCCTAAATGCCCCAACTACTCTAAATACCCCAACTACCCCAACTACTTATGAATGGAATTCTATGGGAGATATGCTTTTAAATCGGGCACATGCTCATTGTTTAAGCTAGAGACTCCATTTATCTTTCCAGAGATTTAAGAGTCTTAAAAATAAAATACACGTTTTTCTATTTTGAGGAATCGGATCATTAAGTATAGGAATCAACTAAATCTTATCAATACCAAACCATAGCCTGTGTGTGAGTGGCAGTGAGTGGAAAATGGAGGGATTCAATTCAATGCTTTGATAGCCCTATTGTTTAATTACCTTAACACATATCATGTGGGGGGAAAAGTAGTTGTTTAACAGGTTGTCGGCGGGATACATGCACTGCACAGTCAGGTTCAGCAACCATTATCGTCATGTGTAACCGGAAAAGGAATGTTCTGTAACATATAACTAACTCTCCCTTTATGTGTCAGGGGACAATGTTGCCAGATGTGAGTCGGACAACAGCTCAGATTTTTCAAGCTCTGACAGCTCATCATCCACTGACAGTGATAATTAGAAAAAGAAGAAGAAGGGACAAAAACGAAACCGCTAAATCTAGAGTTATGTGTCTTGACACTACACACATTTAAATAATGTATTAATTGAAATCAATGAACATTAGACACTTTTTATGTGTTTTAAAGGCAAGCTAGCAAAGTCAAGCTGTCATATGGCATGTATATTCATGGAACACTAACGAAAAAAAGTTTCAATAGAGTAGAAATTCAACAATATTTGCCCACTTCCACGGAAAATCCCAAGGTCACGTCGGAAACGCCCGATGATTGTAAAGGGAACAAAAGCGGCTAGCTCCCTCTCTCCCAACAAAATGATTATGTTTTACAACGAAGGTCATATGTCTTTCAATTGCTGTCAGCTATTTCAACAAAAGCATTTTATAGTCGGCATACATGTGAATACATACAGTACCTACTCTTTATGTCAACACATATTCCTGTTAATTTACTCAAATCAGTTTGAAGTGCAGCTAGCTCACTCCTGCACAGACTAGCTAGCAAATGGGCGTTAGATGGTAAACTTTGATCTAGCATTAGTTAGCCTTTGTAACGGTCGTCGTATATAGTGGACCAAGGCGCAGCGGGTTGAGTGCTCATTATAAACTTTATTAGAGACACGTAACAACAAAACAAGAAAACGAACGAACGCACAGTATTACAGGCTAAACACAGCAGTGCAAAAACAACGGACAGGTGAAAACAGGGCTACCTAAGTATGACTCCCAATCAGCAACAACAATGTACAGCTGTTCCTGATTGAGAGCCATACCAGGCCAACACAAAGAAATACACAACATAGACAGAGCATAGAAATACAAAACATAGAACATAACCAAAAACCCCGGAATACTCTAAACAAACACCCCTCTACATAAACACATATCCCAACAAACCCCGAACCACATAAAACAAACACCCCCCTGCCACGTCCTGACCAAACTACAATAACAAATAACCCCTTTACTGGTCAGGACGTGACAGCCTTGTTTCATTGCTTGGGTTACCCTCCTGTCATAAAACTGTGCATTATGGGTAGAGTTCTGAAACAAGGTCCAGATGCAGAAGAAAAATATGAGGGACAATCTAAATTTTACCTTTAAAAAACAAAAATACTTTTCTACTTTTGGGACATTTCAACTGCTTAGGGGTTCTGTAAGTGACATACGTTGTTACTTTTGTGGATATTTTAGCCTGGAACATTGTCTTTACCTCTTGAAGTTCGCCTTGGATAGGGGACGCTATAGCGATTTTTGAAAAAATTACGTGCCCTTTTTTAAATGGCCTCCTACTCAAACTCAGAAGCTAGGATATGCATATAACTAATAGATGTGGATAGAAAATACCCTAAAGTTTCTAAAACTGTTTGAATGGTGTCTGTGAGTATAACAGAACTCATATGGCAGTCAAAACCCCGAGACAGTGTCTAACAGGATGTGGAAATTTGATTTGCGGACTCAACTTCAGCACTTTGCCTATAAATCACACCGTGAGCTATGGTTCATTGAGCACTTCCTATGGCTTCCACTAGATGTCCCCAGTCTTTACAAAGTGGTTTGAGTGTTCTACTGTGAAAACTGACCAAATGAGAGGCTGTTGATCTTGGTCACATGGGGAGGGCCATCACCATTATGATGCGGGCGCCCCTGGCTACACTCCCCTTTCGAAACGTTTTGAAAGACAATGCAACCGTCCCCATGGAATATTATTGAAGCTCTGGTTGAAAAAGGCCCTAAAGATTTATGTTATACAACGTCTGACATGTTTGAACGAACTTAAATATTTTTTGGGGGGGGCTTTCGTGAGGAGAAGTCCCGCGCACTACGGAACATTTTGAGGTGCCTTCGGAACGCGCTAACAAGAAGAAGCTATTGGGACATAAATTATGAACTTTTTCGAACAAAACTACATTTGTTGGGGACCTGGGATTCCTGGAAGTGCCTTCTGATGAAGATAATCAAAGGTAAGGGAATATTTAAAATAATATACAAGAGTAGATTTGATATTCGATTGTTCCAAGATGGCGCAGACCTGTATTGCTAGCCTATTTTTCTGAGCATACCACGTCGTTTATTGCAAAGTATGATTTCCCAGTAAAGTTATTTTTAAATCTGGCAATGCAGGTGCTTTCACGAGATGTTCATCTATAATTCTTTGAATGACAATATTACATTTTAAAAATGTTTTCGAATAGTAATTTAGTAAATTGTAGCGCTGATTCACCCGATGCATTTGAGGGAAAATAGTTTCTCAACGTCACGCGCCAATGTAAAATGCTGTTTTAATATATAAATATGAACGTTATCGAACAAAAGAATGCATGTATTGTGTAACATGATGTCCTAGGAGTGTCATCTGATGAAGATTGTCAAAGGTTAGTGCTGCATTTAGCTGTTTTTTGGTTATTTGTGATGCATGTGGTTGGTCGGAAAATGGCTATGTGAATACTTTGACGATATACTCCTCTAACATTATCTAATGTTTTGCTTTTGCTGTAAAGCCTTTTTGAAATCGGACAACGTGGTTCGATTCAGGAGAGGTGTATCTATAAAACGATATAAAATAGTCCTATATTTGAAAAATATACATATTACATTTTTCTATTGTTCGGTTATGAATATGGCGAAATGATTTTACGCTGGATGTTGATCCCGCATGCGGGACGGGTGCTTCAACTTAAGAGCAAGTTTTAGGCATAATGCACATGGGCAGTTGTCACTTTATGGCTAAAACGCACCAAACGGACGGTTGGCTGACTGCTCCTCATAGGATAGAGCAGACCCGAGTTACCCACAAAATCATTATATAAACATGGTTCTAACACAGCCCCAACATTGAGTTATCACATCATTTGAACAGCTTGTTCTGCGCACGAGTGGAGCCAGCTGGCAATTTACATGACTACTACCAGTCGGTTTTCCAACACCTTAATTCAGTATCTCCATCTTATCTCCATCTCTTCATTCAAAGACTAAATCATGGACACTCTTATTGACAGTTGTGGCTCCTTTGCGTCATGTATTGTTGTCTCAACCTTCTTGCCCTTTGTGCTGTTGTCTGTGCCCAATAATGTTTGTACCATGTTTTGTGCTGCTACCATGTTGTGCTACTGCCATGTTGTATTGCTACCATGTTGTTGTCATGTTGTGTTGCTACCATGCTGTGTTGTCATGTGTAGCAGCCATGCTTTGTTGTTGTCTTAGGTCTCTCTTTAAGTAGTGTTATGATGTCTCTCTTATCTTGATGTGTGTTTTGTCCTATATATATATATATATATATATATATATATATATATATATATATATATATATATATGTATATTACCTTTAAAAAACAAAAATACTTTTCTACTTTTGGGAAATTTCAACTGCTTAGGGGTTCTGTAAGTGACACACGTTGTTACTTTTGTGGATATTTTAGCCTGGAACATTGTCTTTAAAAGCAAGTTTTAGACATAATGCACAAAATTCTCTCTATATATATATATATATATATATATATATATAATTTTTTTTAATCCCCTGTCCCCGTAGGAGGCCTTTTGCCTTCTGGTAGGCCGTCATTGTAAATACGAATTTGTTCTTAATGATAGGGTGACGGAGTCCTAGCCTAGCTTATTTTGGTGGTAGTGACTTATTTAGTTACATGTAACAAAGTTACATAATAGGATGCATTGTTAACATGGTGCTACACAGGAGACTGCAACAGTGTAATTACAGAACACGTTACATTTGAAACTACACAGCTTGTAATTACATATACATAAATCATGAGTAATTACACATGTGGAATAACCTCCAACAAGCTGATTTGTAATGACAAAACCTTGTTCTACTTGTGTAATAACCTATACCGCTAACCCCTTATTACAGTGTATTTCTGTAGTATTTACATAATAATTACAGGTAACTACTATGTTATAAATACATTATTACTATTTAGTTACATGCTAATTAATGTACACTTAAGGTAACACAATCCAGCGAAAGTTCTCTCCGGTCATGAATGATCTCCAATACAGTAAATTGCTTTCATTTGAAATTTGGATTCGATCATGGTGACAATTATTTCAGATATCAGTAAGATAAGTCAATTGTTTTTATTGTCTACTCCTTTAACAACTAAATTGATCCTCTTAAATGGTCGATAAACAGTGATTAATCTACAATTGCATTTCCTTAATGACCGTAGCCCCTCATATAATGTCGTTAGATCCACTATGGCGCATTAAAACAAGTCTATGATCTGTCATTTAATTCATTTTCTTTAAAGCAAAGTGAGGTTTTGAATTTCCGAATGTGATCCATCTTTATGTAAGAGTTGCATTTAATGATGCATCAACTGTCCCGTCACAAAGACAGTTTGGACAAAATACATTTCAGTAGAGTAGGCCAATATGTCACATCACTGCATATAAAAGCCTACATCAGGCCCATCTCACACATGAACAATTAAAATATCTTCTACTCTCATCAAAACACTCCTTCTCACTCCTTCTCAAATGTCAGGGAATTTACACTTGAATTGTCAATTGATTCCATTGTCAAGGCAAGGCAGACTATATGTTGAATATAGAGTTGACACTGAGATTTACATATTTCTTCAGGAGGAAAGCCCCATGCGACCATGGGGAACATAGCGAGATGGCCTGCAACCCCAAAGATGGCCCAGCTTCATGTCCCTCTCTTTCTCCCTTCAGGTCCCCCCTCCCTCTCTGCCAGCTCCCCTCAGGCCCGTGGGTTGACCATGCTGAGGACATTGAGCCCAATGCCCTTCCGCCTGCCTAACCTGTAAGTTCTAGTCCCTGCTGGTAAAAGGCCCAGCTGAATTTGTGTGTTTGAAGTTAAGGTTCTGTTTAAGTTAATGCTTTTTTTGTTCCATTTTATTGTTCATGTGGTCTCATTCTTGTGTTGAGATGGTGATGGTGTGTCTCAGGTTGACACTGAGAGCAACGGGGGATTGGCTGCAGGCTGTGTCATTGCTGGAAGACACAGAGGGTCGAGAGGGGATGACCCAGCTACAGGTAATTCTGCTTTGTCCTGCAAGTCAGAGGGCAGCTCTCGACTGCCTCAGAAAGCTGATGTGCCGCCACCCTGATGACTTGATGATTGCCCAGGGAGGGGTTCCAGCACCACGGGGTCTGAGGTCGCTCTGTGAGCTGCAGGCATGCCAAACCTTCACTTCGGTGACATGATGAGTGTCAAGGTCTCCATCCTGGGCCAAACTTTCATATTAACACTAGGCTACAACAACCTCATCCTCACCACTGTAACGGCACCATTGGTCAGCTCCAACCTGACCTAGCTGAATCCCATCCCCAGCGGACAGCCCAAGCCTATGCCGACAACGTCTGAAGCTCTGGAGGAGGCCCAGAGCCAGGCTGCGTCGGAATGTCGCTTTGACCACTGCTCTAAAGATGCTTCTGTTCTACACCCTGGGCAGGTTTGTGGACGGGGTCTGCCCCCTCGATGACTTCTCTCCAGAGACAGGCCAGGACATAAAATACTGTGTGGTGCTGACACAGCAGCTCTTGAACCTGGTTCAGGAGGCGATGGACAAAGCCTCTAAAGCCAAATCCCTGTGGCGAAAACTGAGGAAGCTCACTGAGCCCAACCAAGACCATAGCCTGCTGGAGCTCCAGCTGAGAGACCTGCTCTTTAGCCACTATGCGGAGGAGTTACCTTCACAGAGCCACCAGCTCTTGGATGTGTCTGGTATGGTGAGCAGGGTGCTGCTGCACCACTGTACCCCCACAGTGAAATTCAGAGAAATTCTCTGTGACATCAGGGAGATCAGCCTCAGACCTCATCTCCATTTGACTCACTGTGGGAGCCTTTCTGATCTTACTCTCCCCGAGCCTTCAACGGATACTTTCAGCGAGGTAAGAATTGAGAATGAAAATCACATTCACTCTGAAACAGCGTTTCAGAAATATGTTTGACGTAGCCTTATTATTGAACATTATTAAATCTAACCATTTCATCTGACTTGTACTTCTGTGTGTTTCTAGTCCGCTGATGAAAATGATTAAGAGCTGAAGCTCTCAAAGGGATTGTTTCCCACAATGCACTGCAAATACACACCTAATGTAGCCCTGGGGTTGACATATTAATGTCTAACTGTGAACTGCTAGGAATCAAGGGGCAAACTTAGCATTTTTTTCTCTCTGGAGGCTGTTGGAAAGGAGAAACAGATCCACAGATGATGCCATCTCTATTGCACTCCACACTGCCCTTTCCCACCTGGACAAAAGGAACACTTATGTGAGAATGCTATTCATTGACTACAGCTCAGCGTTCAACACCATAGTACCCTCAAAGCTCATCACTAAGCTAAGGATCCTGGGACTAAACACCTTCCTCTGCAACTGGATCCTGACGGGCCATCCCCAGGTGGTGAGGGTAGGTAGCAACACATCTGCCATGCTGATTCTCAACACTGGAGCTCCACAGGGGTGCGTGCTCAGTGCCCTCCTGTACTCCCTGTTCACCCACGACTGCATGGCCAGGCACAACTCCAACACCATCATTAAGTTTGCAGACGACACAACAGTGGTAGGCCTGATCACCGACAACGACGAGACAGCCTATAGGGAGGAGGTCAGAGACCTGGACGTGTGGTGCCATAATAACAACCTATCCCTCAACGTAGCCAAAACTAAGGAGATGATTGTGGACTACAAGAAAAGGAGGACTCAGCACGCCCCCATTCTCATCGACGGGGCTATAGTGGAGCAGGTTGAGAGCTTCAAGTTCCTCGGTGTCCACATCAACAACAAACTAGAATGGTCCAAACACACCAAGACAGTCGTGAAGAGGGCACGACAAATTCCCCCTCAGGAAACTAAAAAGATTTGGCATGGGTCCTGAGATCCTCAAAGGGTCCTACAGCTGCAACATTGAGAGCATCCTGACTGGTTGCATCACTGCCTGGTACGGCAATTGCTTGGCCTCTGACCGCAAGGCAATACAGAGGGTAGTGCGTACGGCCCAGTACATCACTGGGGCTAAGCTGCCTGCCATCCAGGACCTCTACACCAGGCAGTGTCAGAGGAAGGCCCTAAAAATTGTCATAGACCCCAGCCACCCCAGTCATAGACTGTTCTCTCTACTACCGCATGACAAGCGGTACCGGAGTGCCAAGTCTAGAACAAAAAGGCTTCTCAACAGTTTTTACCCCCAAGCCATAAGACTCCTGAACAGGTAATCAAATAGCTACCTGGACTATTTGCATTGTGTGCCCCCCCAACCCCCCCAAACTCTCTTTTTAAACTGCTGCTACTCTCTGTTTATCATATATGCATAGTCACTTTAACTATACATTCATGTACATACTACCTCAATTGGGCCGACCAACCAGTGCTCCCACACATTGGCTAACCGGGCTATCACATTGTGTCCCTCCACCCACCACCCGCCAACCCCTCTTTTACGCTACTGCTACTCTCTGTTCATAATATATGCATAGTCACTTTAACCATATCTACATGTACATACTACCTCAATCAGCCTGACTAACCGGTGTCTGTATGTAGCCTCGCTACTTTTATAGCCTCATAATGATCCACGCTGGAGGCTCCGGACTGGAGAGCGTCGCTGGAGGCTCCGGACTGGAGACCTTCGCTGCAGGCTCCGTGCCATGGATCATCACTACTGGTTCCGCACCATGGATCATCACTGGAGGCTTTGTGCCATGGATCATCACTGGAGGCTCCGGGCCATGGGTTATCACTGGAGGCTTCGTGCCATGGATCATCCCTACAGGCTCCGGGCCATGGATCATCACTGGAGGCTTCGTGCCATGGATTATCCCTACAGGCTCCGGGCCATGCATCATCACTGGAGGCTTCATGCCATGGATTAACACTACAGGCTCCGGGCCATGGATCATCACTGGAGGCTTCTTGCCATGGATTATCGCTGGAGGCTTCGGACCATTGATCATCACTGGAGGCTTCCTATTGGGAGCTGGAACCGGTCTCACCAGACTGGGGAGACGCACTGAGGACCGCGTGCTCAAAACAGGCACCGGCAGTACTGGGCTATGGAGGCGTACTGGAGGAAGAGTGCGAGAAGCAGGCACAAGACGTACTGGGCTATGGTGGCGCACTGGAGGGAGAGTGCGCGGAGCAGGCACAGGACGTACTGGGCTATGGTGGCGCACTGGAGGGAGAGTGCGCGGAGCAGGCACAGGGTAAACTGGGCCTTGGAGGCGTACTGGAGGACTGGCGCTTAGGGCTGGCACAACCCGTCCTGGCTCGATGTTGATTATAGCCCGGCAAAGGCGGAGCGCTGGTACAGGACAAACTGGGCCATGCTGATGAATGAGGGGTACCGTGCGTAGAGCAGGTGCAGGATAACCTGGGCCGAAGAGACGCACTGGAGACCAGATATGTTGAACCGGTGCACTTCTCCCTGGCTGCCGGCCAACTCTAGCACGGCAACGGTGAGGAGCTTGCACCGAGCGCACCGGGCTGTGAGTGCGCATGGGCGACACCGTGCGCACCACCGCATAACACGGTGCTTCTACTGTCACTCGCTCCCCACGGTAAGCACTGAGAGTTGGCTCAGGTCTTAACCTCGCCTTCGCCAATCTACCCGTATGCCCCTGCCTAGCCGTTACTCCCAGTATCGTCGTTCCGCCTTCGCTGCCTCTATCTCCCACTGTAGACGGCGATACTCCCCAGGGAATGTCCAGGGTCCTGCCCCATCTAAGATCTCCTCCCAGGTCCCCTCCTCTGAACCATACTGCTTTGTCCTGCTCTTCCTCCTCGAGAATGCATGCTGCTTGGTCCGTTGGTGGTGGGTAGTTCTGTCACAGGGGTCGTTGAAAGGGGACCAAGGCGCAGCGTGTAGAGTGCTCATTCTTACTCTATTTTATGAAAACACTTAAACAAAATAACAAAACGACAGCCAACAGTTCTGTAAGGTACTCAGACAAAACGGAAAACAACTACCCACAACCCCAAAGAAAAAACAGGCTGCCTAAGTATGGCTTCCAATCAGAGACAACGAAAGACACCTGCCTCTGATTGGAAACCATACCCGGCCAAAACATGGAAAACAAAACATAGAAATAGAATACTAGAAAAACCCACATAGAAACAGAAAACCCCAAAATACATACAAAACAAACCCCCCTGCCACCTCCTGACCATACTACTATGGCAAATGATCTCTTTCACTGGTCAGGGCGTGACAGCTACAGTATTTGGTAGCTGTCTTGTCTAGCCTAACAAATCCTAGTCTCTTATGACTTATAAACACCAAAATGAACCTGTATGTCACAATTGACTATCAAATGTGTGCGCAGGTCTATATTACTGGTTAGCTTACTCATAGTGATTAATTTCTTAGTTATAGAATACAGTATTGCCACAGTAGCCAGAGCAGATAAGAATGCCATCGCTCCCAGAAAAGAGAGACTGCTACTGAAACGTGATAAAAATTCACAGTCACATTCATTTCTGAAGGCGGTAGAAGGAATAAATCATCCAATTAATAACATAATTCCTCTCAAATTCTTCCCCTATGGCTTTAATTAGAACATTACTCCTCCATCCTGCAAGACATTTAGCCCAAGCCTAGGCCCACATACAAAGCCATGATTTATCTGTGGTAAAGCTACAGTACTGTGTTTTCTTCCCTTTTCATGGGGTATTATCAAGGAAAGCAATAGAAATAGTGACATTATTTTATTAGTCTCACTAATGTCTTTACTAATTGTAGCATCGTATGGGTTTCTGTACATACTGTAGGTACAGTTTTGTTTATATGTGTGTTACTTTAAAGCTGTTCTGTAAAAGTCTAAGTCCAAAACAACTCTATAAGGGAGATGGGGGGCAGTGAGGTCACAGTCTTACTGTATGTTGCTTTTTGATTGCTTTCAGGGTCAATGTGGGCATTCATTTCTCTGTCCAGCTGCAGACACAAGGAGCAGATTGAATTGTGAGCATGGCCGTAACTACCTATGAGGACACCGAGGTCCGGACCTCAGTAACTTTTTCTAATTTGAAAAATAAATGAATAATAATAATATCCTATTTATCTATATCTATATATACAGTACAAGTCAAAAATTTGGACACATCTACGCATTCAAGGGTTTTTCTTTATTTTGACTATTTCCTACATTGTAGAATAATAGTGAAGACATCAAAACTATTAAAAAACACATATGGAATCATGTAGTAACCCAAAAAAGTGTTAAACAAATCAAAATATATTTGATATTTACACAATAAAGAACATCTATTACGGGTCAAAATCTAAATATTGCTCTCAGCGTTGATTAAAGTTCAGAAACATATATTATTGATCTGACTGAGTTCTAATCGTGCCTGCCTCTTTGGAACTGAGTGGAATTATGAAAAGTGGTTTGTTCATTATGTTTGCCTGCGTCCCCTGGTTTTGCCTTTTTAGAATCACATTCACCACTCTCTCAAACGGCTAACTCCGCCCTCTTGAACTACCCCAGCTCGCAGTCAGCTCAAGTAGGCATTTTTAAACCGTCCCTCGATTCCTGCTGTGTCTACAGACATCCCCCAAACAAACAAAAACTAACTCTCTGACAATGAGTGCACAACTGGTAAATAGTCACTTATACAATTGCAGTAGGAAGTTTACATACACCTTACCCAAATACATTTAAACTAATTTTTCCACAATTCCTGACATTTAATCAGAGTAAAAATTCCCTGTCTTAGGTCAGTTAGGATCACCACTTTATTTTAAGAATGTGAAATAGTAGAATAATAATAATAGTAGAGAGAATTATTTATTTAAGCTTTACTTCTTTCATCACATTTCCAGTGGGTCGGAAGTTTACATACACTCAATTAGTATTTGGTAGTATTGCCTTTAAATTGTTTAACTTGGGTCAAACGTTTCAGATAGCCTTCGACAAGCTTCCCACATTAAATTGAGTGAATTTTGGCCCATTCCTTCTGACAGAGCTGGTGTAACTGAGTCAGGTTTGTAGGCCTCCTTGCTCGCACACACTTTTTCAGTTCTGCCCACACATTTTCTATAGGATTGAGGTCAGGGCTTTGTGATGGCCACTCCAATACCTTGACTTTGTTGTCCTTAAGCCATTTTGCCACAACTTTGGAAGTATGCTTGGGGTCATTGTCCATTTGGAAGACCCATTTGCGATCAAGCTTTAACTTCCTGACTGATGTCTTGTAATGTTGCTTCAATATATCCACATAATTTTCCATCCTCATGATGTCATCTATTTTGTGAAGTGCACCAGTCCCTCCTGCAGCAAAGCACCCCCACAACATGATGCTGCCACCCCCGTGCTTCACGGTTGGGATAGTGTTTTTCGGCTTGCAAGCCTCCTCCTTTTTCCTCTAAACATAACGATGGTCATTATGGCCAAACAGTTCTATTTTGGTTTCATCAGACTAGAGGACCTTTCTCCAAAAAGTACGATCTTTGTCCCCACGTGCAGTTGCAAACCATTGTCTGGATTTTTTATGGCGGTTTTGGAGCAGTGGATTCTTCCTTGTTGAGCGGCCTTTCAGGTTATGTCGATATAGGACTCGTTTTACTCCGGATATAGATACTTTTGTACCTGTTTCCTCCAGCATCTTCACAAGGTCCTTTGCTGTTGTTCTGGGATTGATTTGCACTTTTCGCACCAAAGAATGTTCATCTCTAGGAGACAGAACGCGTCTCCTTCCTGAGCGGTATGACGGCTGCATGGTCCCAAGGTGTTTATACTTGCGTACTATTGTTTGTACAGATGAACGTGGTACCGTCAGGTGTTTGGATATTGCTCCCAAGGATGAATCAGACTTGTGTAACTCTACAATGTTTTTTTGAGGTCTTGGCTGATTTCTTTTGATTTGCCCATGATGTCAAAGAAGCACTGAGTTTGAAGATGTAGATACAGTATGTCAGTCAGTCAGATGGCTCTAGATAGCTAGAAGGATGAAGTAAGAAGCTATAGCTAATGTTAAACAGAGCCTACCACAGCAGGAGCAAAAAAATAGAACTAAGTTCTCATAATAACTTTGCTTTACAGAGAGTAGGCTACTGAGGCGGTGGGGGGGAAACTCACTAAAACTCAAACCCTGGTTAAGGCCCTGATTGTGTGTGCCACAGCACTCTTTCAAGGACAGCTGACAAGAGTAGGGGGAGCAGGTACATGCTCACCATGCTGTAGTGAATATGTCTGTAGAGTGTGAACTATGTGTAGTCCAGTGGTGCAGTGGTGCCTGGAGAAGTGGTTATACTCAAATTTTGCCAAACATTTCCCAAATGGCCCGCCCGGCGTAGGGAAAGCGCCCTGTGTAAAAATGCCCTGAGAAACAGTGACATGACCTAAAATTATAAATCCTACTGTCCAAGTACTGTAGGCTAATGGTAGGCCTACTACAGTCCATTTTCAACCCTCTCAAAAATGTTTTCTTGCCTAACATCATTATTTAGAAACGGTATATTGATTATATTTTTGTTCTATGGAGGGGTGATGCAGAACAGCTCCAGGCATTCCATGCTTTTCTTAACTGCTGTTCTGAACATTTGAGATGTACTATGCAATCTGATACACGTCAAATCAGTTTTCTTGATCTTCTGATCTTGTGTGAAAATAATGTTCTATATACTGATCTTTACAGGAAACCTACTGATCGTAACAGTTTGTTGAGGGCTGACAGTTGTCACCCACTTCCCTTGAAAAATAGTTTGCCCTACAGCCAATTCTGTCTAATCAAAAGAATTTGTAAAAAACAATCAGATTTCGACAGAAATATGGCTGAGACGCACAGAAAGTTCAAGGAGAGGGGGTACAAAAATGATCAGATTAATACTGCCACTGAGAAAATTCAAAACAAAACGAGACATGACCTTTTTCAAGGTCAGTCTCGCAAAAAAACACATTCTTGCGTTCTAACTACCCACTATTCAAAGCGCTCTGTAATGTGATGACATTGAATCAACATTGGAAAATGATTGGATTGTCACGTGTGCTCCCTCTCCGGCCTCGTATCCAGTGGGTTAGGCATATTATTAGCGTTGCTATATTTTTCCTGTTCCTTAATTCCTTGAAACCTGGGCATTTTACTTCATACTATGAGACATGTCTTATCTTGCTTCAAAGTAGCCTATAGACAAAATCCTACCATAGAAACGTGGAGGCAATTATTTTATTAAGACTACCTCATATTTGTTTTCCTGTTCTATTGCTTTTCTTTCAACTTTCTTCCATTGTCTAGCAGTCAAAGGCATTATCCTTGTCATATTAGCAACCCATGATAGTTGTTTAGATCTCCCCTCTTTCTATATTTCTAATGGATATTTCCATCTCTATCAATAAAACCGCTCGTATGTGCGGTGCACATTTTAAAACAGTGTTTTCCGGCAAATTGCAACATTCGCTCCTATGCCTACCACCGTGTGCACATTGCTGCACCCAAAATGTGAAGAAATAATAGTTTATCAACATTTTAAGCTAAACATTCTGATCTGTTCCATCAGCCTTATTAATTGATACGGCGTAAACCTCCACTAGACTACTTTAATAAGCATCATGGGGATTAAGAAGTGAGTATATGCAATGCCCACTGAAAAATAAGTGGGTAAGCGGTGTATACCTGTGTATACCCACCACTACACCACTGGTGTAGTAAGTGATTAGGGTGAATCAGTGAATTTTTATTAGGATCCCCATTAGCTAACGCTGTAACGTTAGCTAATCTTCCTGGGGTCCAACCCAATTTGATTGGCTTCATACAGACATCATAGATTTCTGTTGATGCATTCAGAGTTCTGCATTCTTGGAAGAGGCAGGTGTGTAAATCATTTAACGAAACTGTGAGTGTGTGCATCAGTGCATGCATGTGAACATGTATTCTGTACTTCAATTGAAATCCTGTGTGGTTAACTGCATGTTACTGCTTTGGTTTGGTGTCTTCAGAAGAAATTACTACTAGGCTATGAAATTATTAACTGCTGTCAACCAACAGCCAACATCCAGTATTTGTGTGAGAAATGCACTGCAGTGTCTGTCTTTGGCTCCACTTGAAGCTCTCAGAGGTTCATCATCCTCAGAGTGGTAGGCAGTGGCGTAGGAAGGCATCTTGTTTTCAGGATAATACTGTGGCAGAGAAAATGTCAATAGCAAAGGCATGAGGTATAAAAAACTCAGATAACTTTGCTTCACAGATAAGCATAAAACTCCACAAAGTATAGATTTATGTCATTTTACCTGTCAGCGATAGAGCCGTTTGTCCTCATCTAATGGAAGTTAAGAGACCTACCGGTATTCATCTACATACTGTACATTTCCTTGAAAAAAATACAAATATATATAGTAATATATTTACAAATAATTGTACTAAAATGTCTCTCTTTTTACTGTACAGTAGCACCACTATATTTTGAAATATGCTTAGTATTTGTGTGTAGTTTTAGCCAAGGTAATGTTGTTGGTTGGTATCTTTCAGTAACAGAGTTATTTTCAAGAATGCCATAGATGTTTTTCCAGACAGTGTTTTTATCAGTGATGTGTGTTTAATTGGAACAGACTGTCCTCACATCAGTTTTGATGTGCAATCAATAGGTGAGCTCAAGGCTTCCAATTCCAAGAAAGAGAGGAAAAAAGGGGAAGAGAAGAATGAGGATGTAATAAAATAGCACCCCACCACCAATGGTAAAAATACATACCCATTAAGACATCCGCAAGGCCTGATCTGTCAGTGTGGCAGGTAACCTAGTGGTTAGAGCGTTGTGCCAGTAACTGAAAGGTCCCAAGTTTGAATCCCTGAGACAACAAGGTGAAAAATGTGCACATTAATTCACACTTGCACATGTCTGAAATAGGACAAATATAAGCACCCACATTATTATTACCACCAACACCTTGACGTAGAGACACTGCTAATTGTAACGAATGACAAGTGGAGCATTTTTTGTTTGTACATTTTGCCATTTCCTTATTGTTTTCTTCCACAAGATCAATAACACCAACTGCCAATGAATAATGGCAGGGTTTTTCAAATGCAGTCAAAATAGAACAGTCATTGGACTGAGTCACCTGATAATCATGACTCCTAATCAAAGTAAATATCAAGTGATCGAGATGAGAGAAAAACAGTAGGGAATTGTTGGCGACCATGTTAAAAACGGATCAGGTTTGAGATGCAGAGCTGGGTTCAAATAGTATTTGCTGTCTTTCAAATACATTTCAGCATGTGATTGAGCTTGCCTAGAGTGCCGGAGGTGCAGGGTTAGCACTTTTGGGACTATTCCATTGGTTATATTGCACCAGGCAATGTTCACTCAAGCGCAGCTAAAGTATTTGAAAGAAAACAAATATTGTTTGGACCCTGGTATGCTGAGGCGACGCACACTGGCCCAGCATGCTGTAGTATTGTTATATGCTTTAGTATATTCAACACTGCTAGCAGGGGCCCTGCTGTGACCAACCGCACAATCAGAACACTCACAGAGAGAGGCAAGCCAAAGATATCACCTTCACACGGCCACCAGCACACTGCGGGCAGCTATATGGCTGTCTCTGACTTTGTTCTACCAGCCAAGCAGTCTAACCATGGTGCCTTGGGAGATGTCATGTGTCACCTTCTTCCAGGTCTCCGTACCTGTCTCATCTGGTTCAGGATCACCAGGACATGGCTGCTATTTTTTACCCTGGTCAGGACATGTTGATATTGCAGTCAGATCATGACCTAAAAATGCCATGTTCTATTGTTGCTCTTCAAGCTGAAGCAAACTGGTATCTCGTCCTCTAGTCAAAGGACACGAACCCTGTTAAAGCACAAAACTCTCTCTATAACTGCTCCTTGTCCATTTGAAAACAGAGGTTTGTCCACACATCCTCAGCCCAGCCATGTACTGTAAGGACACCCCAACACAGTACTGCATTGACATGAGTGAGTATCATGCTATTGATTGGCTGTATATAGCGATGTATGAGGGGAGTGTCCAGAGGAGGAGAACACACAGATTGACAGATGGTTAGGATAGGTTGGCATGGCGTTGGAGAATGCCCTACCCCTATTTAGCGTAACAAAAACACACATAGGGCTGGCACAATTACCGTATAATTGTGTAACAGACGATTATGGATGAAGACTGTCATGAAAATAAAACAACCATCATAACCGTTAAAAATATATACACTGAACAAAAATAAAAAGTCAACATGGAACAATTTCAAAGATTTTACTGAGTTACAGTTCATATAAGAAAATCAGTCATTTGATATAAATTCATTATGCCCTAATCTATGGATTTCACATGAAAGCATCTGTTGGTCACAGATACCTTGAAAAAAATAAGAAAACCTGTCGGCATCTAGTATGACCATCCTTTGCCTCACGCAGTGCGACACATCTCCTTCACATAGAGTTGATCAAGATGTTGATTGTGGCCTGTGGAATGGTGTCCCACTCCTCTTCAATGCCTGTACGAAGTTGCTTGATATTGGCGGGAACAGGAACACTCTATCGTATGCGTCAATCCAGAGCCTCCTAAACATGCTCAATGGGTGACATGTCTGGTGATTATGCAGGCAATGGAAGAACTGGGATGTTTTCGGCTTCCAGGAATTGTGTACAGATCCTTGCGACATGGGGCTGTGCATTATCATGCTGAAACATGAGGTGATGGCGGCGGATGAATGCACGACAATGGGTATCTCTGTGCATTGAAATTGCCATTGATAAAATGCAATTGTGTTCATTGTCCGTAGCTTATGCCTGCCAATACCATAACCCACCCACCACCATGGGGCACTCTGTTCACAACGTTGACATCAGCAAACTGCTCGCCAACACAACGCCATACTGGTCTGTGGTTGTGAGGGCAGTTGGGCATACTGCCAAATTCTCTAAAACGACGCTGGAGGTGAATTATGGTCAAGAAATGAACATTAAATTCACTGGCAACAGCCTTGCAGTCAGCATGTCAATTGCACGCTCCCTCAAAACTTGAGACATCTGTGGCATTGTGTTGTGTAACAAAACTGCACATTTTTAGAGTGGCCTTTTATTGTTCCCAGCACAAGGTGCACCTGTGTAATGATCATGCTGTTTAATCAGCCTCTTGATATGCCACACCTGTCAGGTGGATGGATTATCTTGGAGAAGGAGAAATGCTCACTAACAGGGATGTAAATACATTTCTGCACAACATTTGAGTGAAATAAGCTTTTTGTGTAAGTGGAACATTTCTAGGATCTTTTATTTCAGGTCATGAAACATGGGACCAACACTTTAAATGTTGCTCTGATGTACTAGAACGCATGAAAAAAAAACTTTTAGAATAAAACATTGCATCAGGACCATCCTCCTCAGTGAATATCATAACATTTTTAATTGTAAAACATTTAAAAAGTTATCCTTTTTAGATAAAATTATACTAAATACAATCACATGTCACCAAATAACTGATTAAAAACACACTATTTTACAAAGAAGGTCTACAGTAGCCTCAACTGCACTCTGTAAGGTAGCACCATGGTGTAGCCAGGGGACAATTTATGACAAATTATGACAACTTCCGGAGGACGTCCTCCAGCCTATCAGAGCTCTTGCAGCATGAACTGGCATGTTGTCCACCCACCCAAAAGATCAGAGAATTGATCTAGTACTGAACACATAAGATACAGCTAGCTAGTACTGCAGTGCATAAAATGTGGTGAGTAGTTGAATCAAAGAGGGAGACAATTGTTGGACAGTTTTGAACAAATTAATTTTTTCCAAAATGAAGGAGAAGCAAGAGAGAAATAGAAGAGAGAGATTTCATCATTTTTTTGAAACTTTCAGTTTCACTTACTTAGCTAGCAAATGTCGGTAGCTAGTTTAGCCTACTGAAACACCCTGCTTAAACAGAGGGATGCTATGTTAGCTAGCTGGCTATAACTTTCCAACACAACACTGGAACTCTTCCAAGTCAAGGTTAGCTTTTGGTATTACTAATTTATTGCCACCGGGGCCCGCGGTTGTAACTACTTACTGACTGTATTCTAACGTTACTGCATGATTGTAGTGGGTTTACTTACGCGTTAGTTCTATTAGCTATGCTGACTATGATGTTACTTTAGCTAATATGGTGACAACGATGAGGGCTGTTGGTAGAGGTTTGGCTTGGAAAGGTTTTTTCGCCTGGTCACATACAGCTGATTTGTTGTGCATTGAAGTCCACAAGCAAAGGGAAGAGAAGGAATACAATGTGGCTGTTATGAGAGTGAACTCTGTTTACGACTGATCAGGGGTGTATTCGTTCCGCCGATTCTGTTAAACGTTTCTCAAACGGAACAAACCGGGATAAACATACCTGAATTTGTCCAATAGAAACTATCGTTTGCAACTGTTGGACTAATTTGCAACTGTTGGACTAATGATTACACCCTATATCAGCTAGATGCAAGCAAGAGTGTACAAGGTGGTATTGAATGTCACTGTCCATTGTAAACTTGCTAGGTTGGAAGCAACCTCATGAAAATAGGCTAGGTTGAAGCAACCTCATGATGGGTATAGGGAAAATTAGAGTATCATGTAGCAGCCTAAACCTATCGCTGTTACATTGAACTGGGTTAATGGAATATGAATGAAAGTCGTCCAATATGCTGTAATAGAAATAAGGCCATGCTCATGAAGAAAAAAAATGGTCCTCCCTCATCATAAACTGCACTGACCACCACTGCATTGCATGTATTATCATCGCTTTTGCATGCTGGCATAGAGCAGTAGAGTAGAGGCGCTTGCAGAAGTTGCACACATAAGGAACTATTCCTGGCCTAGGGTCCGGGAAAATGTTGTCCTTTCATAAACGCATTTCATGCAATTCTACATCAGCGGCATCTTTTTTAATACTTCACAAATGATCAAAATTACAGGCTACATTGACACTGACAAACAGAATCTGAGATAAAAAAAACGACTGTCTTGAATACATCAAAAGCCTATGCCTATGTGTGTGGAGTCACACATATTGTACAATGTGAGGATACAATTATAGTCCTACAAAAGCTTTCCAGTTTCACTGAACTCACCCAATGATGCGGAGCTCACTCACCAGCAATTGTCGGTGTGCTTGTGTCAAAAGCCTCTCTCTCTCTCTCTTGTTTTACTTTCTTAAACAATGCTCTTCACTCAATAGGCCTATTTGGAAGTTGATAACATATTTGGTATCCTACACGACAGATATGTCTTCTCTTTTTAGCAGGAGCCCTTTGCTTTCCAACCTGTGTTTTCCCACGATTGTATTTCAAAATATTGCGAAAGGCCTGTTTTGGCTGCATGCGTTTGACTGACAGATTTGCCGCGCATTCCCGAATGTAGGCATGCCTTGTGATTGGGCTACACACAATCCGCAGCTAGTCAAACAAGACAATAAATGCTATTGATCCTCTGTGGCTAAATTATAGGCCTACTCCTGGTGTAGTATTCTGAATTATCTCATGTCTTTCTGGAATGCAGTGATTCTATAACTTTGGCAAATTCATTTCAATTTATCAGGGGTGCTGCCTCACCTCCAGCACTCTTCCCGTGGCTATGATTCTATAAGGAAATACATGATGAAGTGAAACGCTGGAGAGATGAGTTGCAGGCTCATGTCTGTCAGAGCAGAGAGAGATCATAGAAAGTCACTTTATTTTAGTTCTGTGAGCCTGAGATACAGATGCGCTTCTCTCTCTCTCATGACAGCAATGGCCACGAGTTGGTCTATAGACTACAAACCATAAACACGGGCTGGCCCAACACGAATCAATTCTTAGAATATCAGGCATGTTTTCACATTATGTTTTTTAGGGGGCAGGAGAATTATAGAGGAGGGAACTTTAAATAACTCATATTGCTTTTATTAGAATTTTCTTATTGCTAACAGTGAAAATTATGTTTCATGCCACAAGAGGTAGGCTACCGGATCCTGGCAAATGGGTTCCGGAATGAAACAGTCCAAAACTGAGAGGTGCCGGATCCGTCACTGCCCGACACACACACACACACACACACACAGATATACAGTACCTATAGGTAAATACTCTCTGTGTGGAGATACAGTAAGAGAGCAAGGTAAGCTCCCCATTCCTATGTGGCTTCTTATGCCTGGAATAATAGTGGAGTTGATAGCCTTGGTTCTGTCCTCTTGATGTCTGAGCTGAAGGGTACACTGAAAAATGATTTATCTTCTGTCTGTCAGCTGCCTGTTAGAGTTCAGGAGTGAGGCAGAGGTCACTGTCTGAGAGACAGACAGGGAAAGAGAAGGGGGAAAGAATTCTCTGTTACAGTATACTTATTTTTTCCCTTCCACCTCCCTCCAGAGTAGCGCCACACACTACTGTCTCATCCAGAGGGGTGATGATGTATTAAAGACTGGTGAAGATGGGGTCAGAGGAAAATGATGAAAGGTCTGAGACAATGGGGATGTTGCAGAACATCTTTATTGCAGTCACTCTGCACAGATGATCAGATCTCACAACGTCCAGGACAGTGTTTAACATGTCAGGAACCATGTTAATATGATATAGAAATCTTCTGAGATGTGCAGTCTCAAGTGAGACTGCACAAAAAAAGACCTGGAACGCCACTAATATGTGGGAGTATAGGCCAAGACAGAATCATGCTTACGTAGTCGTCCACGAGTGAATCTGCTCCGTTGAGATGTGGTTAGGTACAGGCCCCATGGCAGAATACATAAAGTCCGGCATTCAATCAAATCCATGCTCCCCACTTCACCTTTTCCATAGATATTACAGCTGACACTGTTAGAACAACTAGACCCCCTTAAATTATATCCCATCAATCACATGATTTAAATGTGTGAATAAAATGAAATACAAACTTAGTGTGGTGCTGCCATCAGTTGGTTATCACATGTAATCACATGAGAAATTCACTCATTCTCTACCTGAAAACACTTCAGGTATACTGCAGCCGTATTCCATTGAACTCTACTGCCCTATTGCACCACCTAGTGTTCCTCAGGGAAACTGCCCATTGGAATCCTCATGTGAATGTGACAAAATAATCTGAAGCATACAGTGTTGTCATATAATTTAACTCTCATAGTTACTGGTATTAAGGGGTAGGAAAGAAAGTAACTTTAGCATTTTACACATTTGCTGTGGACAACACGCTAAAAACATACTCCTCAGCATTTTGGCATCAACATATTGTACTCTTTTCTTTCAGGTTGGTGATGGAAATCAGGGGCGCAACTTTGGTTTTAGATGTGTGTGTGGGGGGGGGGGGGTCGGGGGACTTGCCGGGATCTGTGGTTCCTCCCATTTTTTGAGACTTCTGAAGCTCATTTCCTGCATTTCTACACAATCTAATATGACCCACTACCGTTCTAGCCATCTCTAATTTAGAACAACAAAAAGAGGGCAAAAATGCCCACAGTCATCAAGCTGGGTAAGAGATCATTATTAAATATGTTTAAGTGATTGATAAGACTCAACTAGATAATTGATAATTCAATAATAAATATTGTGTTGCAGCTTTAACCAATAGCCTAACAAATGAACAACTCTTACAAATGAAGTACAAAGACGTAACTTTTGATTGGCTTTGTTAAGACATCCTCTTTATCAAATTTCAGCCAGACTGTCCAGCCAGCCCGAGCTGCCTGCACGCCCGACCCCCCCAGTCTAGTAAATTTGTTATGTATATATATATAATATTTTCTTTACTTTTTATTTAACTAGGCAGTCAGTTAAGATCAAATTCTTATTTACAATGACGGCCTACCCCACCGGCCAAACCCAACCCTAACCCAAACAATGCTGGGCCAGTTGTGTGCCACCCTATGGGACTCTCAATCACGGTCACTTGTGACACAGCCTGGGAACGAACCAGGGTCTGTAGTGACACCCCTAGCACTCGGGAGGCCCAACACAAATAACTCAACTCTCTCCCCAACACAACTTCCTTTCCATATGTTTTCATGTCTCAGGGAAAGGTTTGGAAAACAAAAGTTTAATAAAAACACACATACACCTACACGTTAACACACAGAAACAGTACATCCTCCATATAATTCATATCATAGGCCTAATAGTACTGTAGAGCTCTTTTGATAACTTGATAACAGTCTCCAGTATCAACATTTCTTAGCAAACAAAAATAGGGAGAATCTGTAGACATGCTGAGATAAAAGAACATACTCTTTGCCAGAATTCAGACAGCTTTCACAAGACCATATCATATGCAAATATTTCCCCTTTTGTGTTTTACACCTCCAGCAGAGGAATTACATTTCTGAGTGCATGATATTCAATTTTACTGGCATATAGTACATTCTATGGATGGTCTAAAACTGCAGTCATTTATGTCTGAGATTATATGAACATCACAGAGCATTCTAACATATCTTTATCCATTCATCAGTATCAATAGCATCTCCCAGGTCTTCCTCACATTTTTGTTTTACATGTTTTGTGTCATCAGGAAAAGCCTCTATCAACCCTTGATACAGTTTGGAAATCAACTTTTGAGGTTTGTCAGACTGCCCTAAAATAGTTTAAATATGTGAAGCGTCTTGCTTTGTTCAGTGTTTGCTGCACAGAGATAATAAAGTGTTGTATCTGCAAAAGTTCACCTCTGTGCCGCCACAGACTGGTCTTCCCTGGCTGCCTGGCCCTTCCCTGGCTGCCTGGCCCTGTCACCATCTGATCCTGCTCAGATGAGGCATGACAAAGAATTACCTTAGTGTACATTTATACATTATATTATCCAAGAGCAGAATCAATGGTTCGGTAATTGAAATGACCATTATGCCCAGATCCTAGACTGTAGCCTACCCATCAACTCAAGATGGAACTTTGTATCCATTCACTGATTGGTAAAGCTAATATACTGCAAAATTCACCTGAGCTATGTGGACTGGTGTTCCCTGGCTGTCTGGCCCTGCAGGGACACCTGTCACCATCTGATCCTGCTGAAACATGATGAGCATAGTGTTGAGTATTGACAGCACCATGACAGGGAAGCCTGTGGAGCTGTTTATACCATGTCAGTGTGAAAAGTAGAGAATTACCCAGGGAAACTGACAGATTAATAACGGTACATTGCTATATTGACGAATAAAAAAGTCAGAATATCAGTCTTCAATCATTTGCCTGCAGGTTTCATCGTTTGATGCAGGTCTAGTGTGATTGATGTAAAAATAATAGCATAAGTTAGTGAGCTAGCTAGACAGCTAATGTTAGACAACTTTTGGCTAGCTCAATCTAATGGTACAATGGTACATCATCAAATGTGACTCGATTCAGGAAACTAGGTGCATGTCGCAAGTCAAGGCTTCACAGGAGAGCCGTTTCAACGTTAAACCTTTTTTTTTATCAAAATGCGTTTTTTTTGGCAGAAATGCCTTTTCGAACATGTGAACTTTCATGTGCCTTAATAACTTTTATGCCATCTGTAAATACGAATAAAGTTTCCTAGTTGGTTAAGCCAAAGAAAAAGTCAGGCACCTTCCCGCTAGCCATAATTGGCTGAGATAATGAGTGGGCTGGACATGCTGAGAGATGAGTTTCAGATTGTTCTATGGTGTAGCATCTTGTGTCTATAAAATGACCTAGATAATCCTTTCTACTGCAGTTTTTTTCTAAAGATATAACATTAGCCATGAAGAACTGCAAATATGTTGCTACTGCTCTCAATAGCATTGCTGCCCTGAATTTATCAGGTGCTATCGACAAAGGTCAGTGGGAAAAAGTTGTGATGGACTACTTTCTGGAGGACGATTTTGCTCTGAAAATTAATCAGACGAAGAGGAAATTCCTGATTTAGGTAAAAACATTTTAATTGAAGAAGACAATTTGTAGAGTCTTCTGATGACGGTGATAGGAAAGAAATGGAGATCAACAGTGTTGTTGTCACGAAGAAAGTTGACCGAGTTTTGAAATCAACACAACGGGCCAAACAAGCTGTGCAAACTAAACCAAAACGACACAGGATGTCTTATTTAATGAAAGGAGATGCAGTCTGCCGTGAAGCTTTCATCCATGTACAGTAAACGGGTAAGAATCCCGCTACAGTTTCAGATATTATATGTATCTAATTTTGTCAGACATTTGTTTTCATTGCAAGTTAAGGCTTGCTGTTAGCTAGCCAGCTGGAGGTCGATGGCTGGCTTGCTAGCTAACATTAACATTGAACCTAACTTATTTGGTTAACTTTAGCTATGACAATAAGTTTGTATTGCTAGTAACGTTACTCTATGGATTGGGATTATAGTTCATTTTTTAGTTAGCTAATGTTAACGTGACATGTCTAAACAAAAGACCCCAAGTTAAAGCTTGCTGTTTGCTAATTCACGTTAGCTGAGGTTTGGCATAATGGGCAGTTAGCCCTGAACAAGATGGCGTCGAGGCCTCAACGCTTTTTGAGTTAAGGCCATTTTTCTGGGATTAAAGGTCAAAAATGAAAATAGAGCACTAATTTGACTGCTTCACATCAAAGTACATGAACCTATGGTGTCAGGAAAAAAAGAACCAGACATTTATCGTAATTTAAGAGAAATAGTCAAATGTACAATTGGTGATGTTCAAAGAAATTGTTTTTTTTCTTCAAAAAAGTTATAGATCCAGTTGCGGCATGTTCAGACGAATCCGTTAAGGTGGGTTTCGGAACTCTACATGATTTCTGTGATTTTCTGTGATTTTCTGTAATAACACTCAATCATTCAACCCTCTGTAAATAAGTCAGTTCTTAACGTAAAGACTTAAAACGCAAAATTCTGTAAGAGCCTACCCCAAGGAGGATATGTGTTCACTTTTACATTTACATTACATTTAAGTCATTTAGCAGACGCCCTTATCCAGAGCGACTTACAAATTGGTGCGTTCACCTTATGATATCCAGTGGAACAACCACTTTACAATAGTGCATCTAAATCTTTTAAGGGGGGGTTAGAAGGATTACTTTATCCTATCCCAGGTATTCCTTAAAGAGGTGGGGTTTCAGGTGTCTCCGGAAGGTGGTGATTGACTCCGCTGTCCTGGCGTCGTGAGGGAGCTTGTTCCACCATTGGGGTGCCAGAGCAGCGAACAGTTTTGACTGGGCTGAGCGGGAACTGTGCTTCCTCAGAGGTAGGGAGGCGAGCAGGCCAGAGGTGGATGAACGCAGTGCCCTTGTTTGGGTGTAGGGCCTGATCAGAGCCTGAAGGTACGGAGGTGCCGTTCCCCTCACAGCTCCATAGGCAAGCACCATGGTCTTGTAGCGGATGCGAGCTTCAACTGGAAGCCAGTGGAGAGAGCGGAGGAGCGGGGTGACGTGAGAGAACTTGGGAAGGTTGAACACCAGACGGGCTGCGGCGTTCTAGATGAGTTGTAGGGGTTTAATGGCACAGGCAGGGAGCCCAGCCAACAGCGAGTTGCAGTAATCCAGACGGGAGATGACAAGTGCCTGGATTAGGACCTGCGCCGCTTCCTGTGTGAGGCAGGGTCGTACTCTGCGAATGTTGTAGAGCATGAACCTACAGGATCGGGTCACCGCCTTGATGTTAGTGGAGAACGACAGGGTGTTGTCCAGGGTCACGCCAAGGTTCTTAGCACTCTGGGAGGAGGACACAAGGGAGTTGTCAACCGTGATGGCGAGATCATGGAACGGGCAGTCCTTCCCCGGGAGGAAGAGCAGCTCCGTCTTGCCGAGGTTCAGCTTGAAGTGGTGATCCGTCATCCACACTGATATGTCTGCCAGACATGCAGAGATGCGATTCGCCACCTGGTTATCAGAAGGGGGAAAGGAGAAGATTAATTGTGTGTCGTCTGCATAGCAATGATAGGAGAGACCATGTGAGGATATGACAGAGCCAAGTGACTTGGTGTAAAGCGAGAATAGGAGAGGGCCTAGAACAGAGCCCTGGGGGACACCAGTGGTGAGAGCACGTGGTGCGGAGACAGATTCTCGCCACGCCACCTGGTAGGAGCGACCTGTCAGGTAGGACGCAATCCAAGCGTGGGCCGCGCCGGAGATGCCCAGCTCGGAGAGGGTGGAGAGGAGGATCTGATGGTTCACAGTATCAAAGGCAGCAGATAGGTCTAGAAGGATGAGAGCAGAGGAGAGAGAGTTAGCTTTAGCAGTGCGGAGAGCCTCCGTGACACAGAGAAGAGCAGTCTCAGTTGAATGCCCAGTCTTGAAACCTGACTGATTAGGATCAAGAAGGTCATTCTGAAAGAGATAGCAGGAGAGCTGGCCAAGGACAGCACGTTCAAGAGTTTTGGAGAGAAAAGAAAGAAGGGATACTGGTCTGTAGTTGTTGACATCGGAGGGATCGAGTGTAGGTTTTTTCAGAAGGGGTGCAACTCTCGCTCTCTTGAAGACGGAAGGGACGTAGCCAGCGGTCAAGGATGAGTTGATGAGCGAGGTGAGGTAGGGGAGAAGGTCTCCAGAAATGGTCTGGAGAAGAGAGGAGGGGATAGGGTCAAGCGGGCAGGTTGTTGGGCGGCCGGCCGTCACAAGACTCGAGATTTCATCTGGAGAGAGAGGGGAGAAAGAGGTCAAAGCACAGGGTAGTGCAGTGAGCAGGACCAGTGGTGTCGTTTGACTTAGCAAACGAGGATCGGATGTCGTCGACCTTCTTTTCAAAATGGTTGACGAAGTCATCTGCAGAGAGGGAGGAGGGGGGGAGGGGGAGGAGGATTCAGGAGGGAGGAGAAGGTGGCAAAGAGCTTCCTAGGGTTAGAGGCAGATGCTTGGAATTTAGAGTGGTAGAAAGTGGCTTTAGCAGCAGAGACAGAAGAGGAAAATGTAGAGAGGAGGGAGTGAAAGGATGCCAGGTCCGCAGGGAGGCGAGTTTTCCTCCATTTCCGCTCGGCTGCCCGGAGCCCTGTTCTGTGAGCTTGCAATGAGTCGTCGAGCCACGGAGCAGGAGGGGAGGACCGAGCCGACCTGGAGGATAGGGGACATAGAGAGTCAAAGGATGCAGAAAGGGAGGAGAGGAGGGTTGAGGAGGCAGAATCAGGAGATAGGTTGGAGAAGGTTTGAGCAGAGGGAAGAGATGATAGGATGGAAGAGGAGAGAGTAGCGGGAGAGAGAGAGCGAAGGTTGGGACGGCGCAATACCATCCGAGTAGGGGCAGAGTGAGAAGTGTTGGATGAGAGCGAGAGGGAAAAGGATACAAGGTAGTGGTCGGAGACTTGGAGGGGAGTTGCAATGAGATTAGTGGAAGAACAGCATCTAGTAAAGATGAGGTCAAGCGTATTGCCTGCCTTGTGAGTAGGGGGGGAAGGTGAGAGGGTGAGGTCAAAAGAGGAGAGGAGTGGAAAGAAGGAGGCAGAGAGGAATGAGTCAAAGGTAGACGTGGGGAGGTTAAAGTCACCCAGAACTGTGAGAGGTGAGCCATCCTCAGGAAAGGAACTTATCAAGGCGTCAAGCTCATTGATGAACTCTCCAAGGGAACCTGGAGGGCGATAAATGATAAGGATGTTAAGCTTGAAAGGGCTGGTAACTGTGACAGCATGGAATTCAAATGAGGAGATAGACAGATGGGTCAGGGGAGAAAGAGAGAATGTCCACTTGGGAGAGATGAGGATTCCAGTGCCACCACCCCGCTGGCTCGATGCTCTAGGGGTATGCGAGAACACGTGGGCAGACGAGGAGAGAGCAGTAGGAGTAGCAGTGTTATCTGTGGTAATCCATGTTTCCGTCAGCGCCAGGAAGTCTAGGGACTGGAGGGTAGCATAGGCTGAGATGAACTCAGCCTTGTTGGCCGCAGACCGGCAGTTCCAGAGGCTGCCGGAGACCTGGAACTCCACGTGGGTCGTGCGCGCTGGGACCACCAGGTTAGAGTGGCAGCGGCCACGCGGTGTGAAGCGTTTGTATGGCCTGTGCAGAGGGGAGAGAACAGGGATAGACAGACACATAGTTGACAAGCTACAGAAGAGGCTACGCTAATGCAAAGGAGATTGGAATGACAAGTGGACTACACGTCTCGAATGTTCAGAAAGTTAAGCTTACGTTGCAAAAATCTTATTGACTAAAATGACGAAAATGATACAGTACTGCTGGCTGGTGGAGTAGGCTAGCTAGCAGTGGCTGCGTTGTTGACTTTGTTTGAACGTGTAGCTGGCTAGGTAACCTCGATAGTTTCAGTACTACACCTTGTCATGATACAAAAGCAACTATGTAGCTAGCTAACATAACACTAATCAAGACGTTCCTTTGTAATGTATTTAGTTTCTACAATGCTGCTCGTCGGTAATAGTTGGCTAGGTTTGGAAAAATGGCATCGCAGGGGACGAAAATAGCTGGCCAGCTAACCTCGATAATTACTCTAAACTACACAATTATCAAGCTATGACAAAGACAACTATGTAGCTAGCTAGCTAACACTGCATTTGTCAAATCGTTCCGTTGTAATGTATTAGTATCCACAGCGCTGCTAGTCGGTAACGGTTGGCTAGCTAGCAGTGGGTTTGATGATGACTAGGTGTGTTGACTAAGTCTGGAGTCTGGACAACGGCGTCGCGTCGCGGCGCGGCTGGCTAGCTAACCTCGACAATTACTCTAAACTACACAATTATCAAGCTATGACAAAGACAACTATGTAGCTAGCTAGCTAACACTGCACTAGTCAAATCGTTCCGTTGTAATGTATTAGTATCTACAGCGCTGCTAGTCGGTAACGGTTGGCTAGCTAGCAGTGGGTTTGATGATGACTAGGTGTGTTGACTAAGTCTGGAGTCTGGACAACGGCGTCACGTTGCGGCGCGGCTGGCTAGCTAACCTCGATAATTACTCTAAACTACACAACCGGAAGTGCCTTAAATTGGGGTCATAGGGGCTGTTTCGAAGGGTTATAAAAGTCATATCTTTATAACTGAACACGCAAACAACAAGGAGGTATTTGGACATAAATTATGGACTTTATCGAATGTTTTGATGATGTTTTGGTCACTTTTGAATGCTGGCGGTGCTTTCACCCTAGTGGTAGCATGAGACGGAGTCTACAACCCACACAAGTGGCTCAGGTAGTGCAGCTCATCCAGGATGGCACATCAATGTGAGCTGTGGCAAGAAGGTTTGCTGTGTCTGTCAGCGTAGTGTCCAGAGCATGGAGGCGCTACCAAGAGATAGGCCAGTACATCAGGAGATGTGGATGAGGCCGTAGGAGGGCAACAACCCAGCAGCAGGACCGCTACCTCCGCCATTGTGCAAGGAGGAAAGGAGGAGCACTGCCAGAGCCCTGCAAAATGACCTCCAGCAGGCCACAAATGTGCATGTGTCTGCTCAAACGGTCAGAAACAGACTCCATGAGGGTGGTATGAGGGCCCGACGTCCACAGGTGGGGGTTGTGCTTACAGCCCAACACCGTGCAGGACGTTTGGCATTTGCCAGAGAACACCAAGATTGGCAAATTCGCCACTGGCGCCCTGTGCTCTTCACAGATGAAAGCAGGTTCACACTGAGCACATGTGACAGACGTGAAAGAGTCTGGAGACGCCGTGGAGAACGTTCTGCTGCCTGCAACATCCTCCAGCATGACCGGTTTGGCGGTGGGTCAGTCATGGTGTGGGGTGGCATTTCTTTGGGGGGCCGCACAGCCCTCCATGTGCTCGCCAGAGGTAGCCTGACTGCCATTAGGTACCGAGATGAGATCCTCAGACCCCTTGTGAGACCATATGCTGGTGCGGTTGGCCCTGGGTTCCTCCTAATGCAAGACAATGCTAGACCTCATGTGGCTGTAGTGTGTCAGCAGTTCCTGCAAGAGGAAGGCATTGATGCTATGGATTGGCCCGCCCGTTCCCCAGACCTGAATCCAATTGAGCACATCTGGGACATCATGTCTCGCTCTATCCACCAACGCCACGTTGCACCACAGACTGTCCAGGAGTTGGTGGATGCTTTAGTCCAGGTCTGGGAGGAGATCCCTCAGGAGACCATCCGCCACCACATCAGGAGCATGCCCAGGCATTGTAGGGAGGTCATACAGGCACGTGGAGCCTCATTTTGACTTGTTTTAAGGACATTACATCAAAGTTGTATCAGCCTGTAGTGTGGTTTTCCACTTTAATTTTGAGTGTGACTCCAAATCCAGACCTCCATGGGTTGATAAATTGGATTTCCATTGATTATTTTTGTGTGATTTTGTAGTCAGCACATTCAACTATGTAAAGAAAAAAGTATTTAATAAGATTATTTCATTCATTCAGATCTAGGATGTGTTATTTTAGTGTTCCCTTTATTTTTTGAGCAGTGTATTTGCAATAAGAACCTTTACGGTGGAGCGCGCTCGCCATCTATTGGATTTTTGCTGTGTGACACTTGGCATTTGCCATATGGCATTTGCAATCAGTTTTGAATGAAACAACGTCCATTTGAGTGGTATTGTACAACGTGTCTATGTTTCGTACGGTGCCAATAAGATCCCATTCATTTTTGTCCATTTCAGGGAGGTGTTCCCTTACTACACTAATCACTGTTAAGCACATGACCTCATGTGAATCCCTAAATAGATGGGTGGGGCTGGCTTAAGAGGGTGTGAGAAAGAGGGTGTAGACAAAGGAGAGCTCTCCAGTTGGTACCAAAATATTCAAAGGCACTTTTCTCAAAAGTGAGTTTATCAACTTTCAAAGCAGAATTACTTTCCCATTTTTCCTCAAAAATGCAGTGTATGATACAGTGGGGGAAAAAAGCATTTAATCCCCTGCTGATTTTGTACGTTTGCCCACTGACATAGAAAGGATCAGTCAATAATTTTAATGGTAGGTTCATTTGAATAGTGAGAGACAGAATAACAACAAAAATATCCAGAAAAACGCATGTCAAAAATGTTATGAATTGATTTGCATTTTAATGAGGGAAATAAGTATTTGACCCCCTCTCAATCAGAAAGATTTCTGGCTCCCAGGTGTCTTTTATACAGGTAACGAGCTGAGATTAGGAGCACACTCTTAAAGGGAGTGCTCCTAACCACAGCTTGTTACCTGTAAAAAAGACATGTCCACATACGCAATCAATCAATCAGATTCCAAACTCTCCACCATGGCCAAGACCAAAGAGCTCTCCAAGGATGTCAGGGACAAGATTGTAGACCTACACAAGGCTGGAATGGGCTACAAGACCATCGCCAAGCAGCTTGGTGAGAAGGTGACAACATTTGGTGCGATTATTCACAAATGGAAGAAACACAAAAGAACTGTCAACATCCCTCGGCCTGGGGCTCCATGCAAGATCTCACCTCGTGGAGTTGCAATGATCATGAGAACGGTGAGGAATCAGCCCAGAACTACACGGGAGGATCTTGTTAATGATCTAAAGGCAGCTGGGACCATAGTCACCAAGAAAACAATTGGTAACACACTCCGCAGTGAAGGACTAAAATCCTGCAGCGCCCGCAAGGTCCCCCTGCTCAAGAATACATATACATGCCCGTCTGAAGTTTGCCAATGAACATCTGAATGACTCAGAGGACAACTGGTGAAAGTGTTGTGGTCAGATGAGACCAAAATGGAGCTCTTTAACATCAACTCAACTCGCCATGTTTTGAGGAGGAGGAATGCTGCCATGACCCCAAGAACACCATCCCCACCGTCAAACATGGAGGTGGAAACATTATGCTTTGGGGGTGTTTTTCTGCTAAGGGGACAGGACAACTTCCCCGCTTTAAAGGGACGATGGACGGGGCCATGTACCGTCAAATCTTGGGTGAGAACCTCCTTCCCTCAGCCAGGGCATTGAAAATGGGTCGTGGATGGGATTCCAGCGTGACAATGACCCAAAACACATGGCCAAGGCAACAAAGGAGTGGCTCAAGAAGAAGCACATTAAGGTCCTGGAGTGGCCTAGCCAGTCTCCAGACCTTAATCCCATAGAAAATCTGTGGAGGGAGCTGAAGGTTCGAGTTGCCAAACGTCAGCCTCGAAACCTTAATGACTTGGAGAAGATCTGCAAAGAGGAGTGGGACAAAATCCCTCCCGAGATGTGTGCAAACCTGGTAGCCAACTACAAGAAACGTCTGACCCCCTGTGATTGCCAACAAGGGTTTTGCCACCAAGTACTAAGTCATGTTTTGCAGAGGGGTCAAATACTTATTTCCCTCATTAAAATGCAAATCATTTTATAACATTTTTGACATGCGTTTTTCTGGATCTTTTTTTGTTATTCTGTCTCTCACTGTTCAAATAAACCTACTATTAAAATTATCGACTGATCATTTCTTTGTCAGTGGGCAAACGTACAAAATCAGCAGGGGATGAAATACTTTTTTCCCCCACAGTATACCATTTTGTAACTCTGAGTCTCTACTTTTATACAATGTAAAAAAAAATATTTTGCTACATAAGACCGAATCCAGGTGGTGTGTAACAGATGTACCTCTGTTGAAACAGAACAACAGAAAGGCTACAAAACATTTCCATATACAAACAGCTGTTAGATACTGCTATCTGACAGATAGCTAGTTAGAGATGAACTGGATGTGGTAGCTACTAGCTAGCTAACTAGCTGCTAGTACTGTAGTTCATTCACTTCAGTCAAGAGGGGATGAAACATTAGCTAATGTAACATGTCAGTTACACTACTATCTAGAAGTTACATTCATGTTTTGTTATAAAACTCCTGACAATATGATTTTGGAATTATTATATGAACACATTGACAGTCAAGTAAGCTCTCCATCTTAATCAGCAACCTTAAGCATTGATATATATATAGTTGGAATTCAGTATCATGGTTTATTATTCTGGTAGAGCTCAGATGTTGAAACTATGTAGTGGTGTTCCTGACATGTAATTTAATTTACAGTTTTATTTGATTTACTGCCTTATTTATGTGATTGTGCCTGGGAACGTAAGCTGCTATCAGTTGTTTATACATGTTATGGGAACAAGTTCAGGATGTCAGATGCCCTGAAGCTACCTTACCCTGCATTTGGTAATGTCGTAGTGACATGGGTGTCTGCACTACTGTAAATATGAAGGCCTGTGTGTGTGTGTGTGTGTGTGTGTGTGTGTGTGTGTGTGTGTGTGTGTGTGTGTGTGTGTGTGTGTGTGTGTGTGTGTGTGTGTGTGTGTGTGTGTCTGAACTGAAGTGCCCTAGTAGTGGGGGTGAGTTTAGGGCTTAAGGTCATTCCTGCTGTCTCCTTGGTGAAAATGCAGCCGGGGCAGGTGACTAATTTCTGTGACTTACACACTGCTCAGGGTACACACTGGTATTGTTTCTCTAACACGTTTACCTTGTTTTCTATTCTGTCTGGACGGTAGCGGTGGACGTCATGGAGGAGGAGTTGTCTGACAGAGAATCATCGCTGATGGGTTGACGTGTTCAGGTACAGAGGTAAACTCTCTGGTGAGTCACAACATAGAAGCCTGGCCTGGAAATTATGCTCTCCCTGCATGAAGTCTGCGAAAATTCTAGACTTGCAGTGACCTAGTGGCCTTTTCAAGAGGTTTAGATCTCTTGCTGTAATGGCTAAGTTGTTGGACTGAAAGTCGCAGCGACCTAGGTTTCGAGTCCCAATCGGACTACCCCACAAATTCACTACAATACCTTGAAACTTCAGCTTCCATTTGTGGAGATTTAGATTGAAAAGAAGATGGAACCAAATGCCTTAACTCAACAAATCTCTGTTGAACACAAACTGAATGGAGGCTGCCCTCTAGTGACCATGCCAGCACAAACAACCTATACAGCTGACTCCTCAATCAGTTTGCCTATTACCTTAGGGCAGGGTTCCCCAGCTGGTGGCCCAAATCTGGCCGGTTGGTGATTTTATTTGGTTTTCTGAGCAAAATGAATTATATATAGTGAGTTTAATTGTTTGCATAAAATACTGTAAAAAAACAGCAAATATTTTTTTGTACATCTTTTCACAAGAATTTTCATGCATAATACAGAGATATACAGAGAGTATACAAAACATTAAGAACACCTGCTCTTTCCAGGACATATACTGATCAGGTGAATCCAGGTGAAAGCTATGATCCCTTACTGATGTAATTTGTTAACCCCACTTCAATCAGTGTACAGTGAGGGAAAAAGTATTTGATCCCCTGCTGATTTTGTACGTTTGCCCACTGACAAAGAAATGATCAGTCTATCATTTTAATGGTAGGTTTATTTGAAAAGTGAGAGACAGAATAACAACAAAAAAATCCAGAAAAACGCATGTCAAAAATGTTATAAAATGATCTGCATTTTAATGAGGGAAATAAGTATTTGACCCCTCTGCAAAACATGACTTAGTACTTGGTGGCAAAACCCTTGTTGGCAATCTCAGAGGTAAGATGTTTCTTGTAGTTGGCCACCAGGTTTGCACACATCTCAGGAGGGATTTTGTCCCACTCTTTGCAGATCTTCTCCAAGTCATTAAGGTTTCGAGGCTGACGTTTGGCAACTCGAACCTTCAGCTCCCTCCACAGATTTTCTATGGGATTAAGGTCTGGAGACTGGCTAGGCCACTCCAGGACCTTAATGTCCTTCTTCTTGAGCCACTCCTTTGTTGCCTTGGCCGTGTGTTTTGGGTCATTGTCATGCTGGAATACCCATCCATGACCCATTTTCAATGCCCTGGCTGAGGGAAGGAGGTTCTCACCCAAGATTTGACGGCACATGGCCCCGTCCATCGTCCCTTTGATGCGGTGAAGTTTTCCTGTCCCCTTAGCAGAAAAACACCCCCAAAGCATAATGTTTCCACCTCCATGTTTGACGGTGGGGATGGTGTTCTTGGGGTCATAGGCAGCATTCCTTCTCCTCCAAACACGGCGAGTTGAGTTGATGTCAAAGAGCTCCATTTTGGTCTCATCTGACCACAACACTTTCACCCAGTTGTCCTCTGAATCATTCAGATGTTGATTGGCAAACTTCAGACGGGCATGTATATGTGCTTTCTTGAGCAGGGGGACCTTGCGAGCGCTGCAGGATTTCAGTTCTTCACGGCGTAGTGTGTTACCAGTTGTTTTCTTGGTGACTATGTTCCCAGCTGCCTTGAGATCATTGACAAGATCCTCCCGTGTAGTTCTGGGCTGATTCCTCACCGTTCTCATGATCATTGCAACTCCACGAGGTGAGATCTTGCATGGAGCCTCAGGCCGAGGGAGATTGACAGTTCTTTTGTGTTTCTTCCATTTGCGAATAATCGCACCAACTGTTGTCACCTTCTCACCAAGCTGCTTGGCGATGGTCTTGTAGCCCATTCCAGCCTTGTGTAGGTCTACAATCTTGTCCCTGACATCCTTGGAGAGTTGGAATCTGATTGATTGATTGCTTCTGTGGACAGGTGTCTTTTATACAGTTAACAAACTGAGATTAGGAGCACTCCCTTTAAGAGTGTGCTCCTAATCTCAGCTCGTTACCTGTATAAAAGACACCTGGGAGCCAGAAATCTTTCTGATTGAGAGGGGGTCAAATACTTATTTTCCTCATTAAAATGCAAATCAATTTATAACATTTTTGACATGCATTTTTCTGGATTTTTTGTTGTTATTCTGTCTCTCACTATTCAAATAAACCTACCATTAAAATTATAGACTGATCATTTCTTTGTCAGTGGGAAAACATACAAAATCAGCAGGGGATCAAATACTTTTTTCCCTCACTGTAGATGCAGGAGAGGAGACAGGTTAAAGAAGGATTGTTACGCCTTGAGACAATTGAGAAATGGATTGTGTACTGTATGTGTTCCATTCAAGATAGTGAATGGGCAAGATAAAATATTTAAGTGCCTTTGAACAGGGTATGGTGGTAGATGTCAGGCGCACCAGTTTGAGTGAAGAACTGCTTTGCTGCTATGTTTTTCACGCTCAACAGTTTCCCGTGTATATCAAGAATGGTCCACCATCCAAAGGACATCCAGCCAACTTGACACAACTGTGGGAAGCAGTGGCGTCAACATGGGCCAGCATCCCTGTTGAACACTTTCAACACCATGCCCCAATGATTGAGGCTGTTCTGTTTTTTTGTTTTTTTAAATGTAACCTTTATTTAACTAGGCAAGTGAGTTAAGAACAAATTCTTATTTACAATGACGGCCTACCAGAGAACAGTGGGAACTGCCTTGTTCAGGGGCAGCTCCGGGATTCCATCCAGCAACCTTTCAGTTACTGGCCCAACGCTCTAACCACTAGGCTACCTGCCACCCCAAAAAGAGGGGGGGTGCAACTCAATATTAGGAAGGTGTTCCTAATGTTTGTTGTACTCAGTGTTCTGCATATCATCTTAGACAATGGATAATGATATGAAACACTTGATATATTTTATACTGTCTTATTAATCTAATTTCATGAGGATCACAAAGTGGTACAGTATATACTTGGGTGAAAGTTGATCTACTGTCCACCATGAACTGCACCATAATACCCTTACATGATATTAGGTTGGGATTGACTAGTAGTACAGTGGAGACACTTTCACCCAATTATATACAGGGACTTACATAGAACAGCATGTAAACAGGTAGCCAGGGTTGGCTTGGCTTTTTGCCACAGTAAGCGGGAAGACATGCCGTCACCGCATCTATCACTCGAATGTGTCTATGGTGAGATTCAACTGGTGAGTCAAAGTTTTACAGTGATTCACGTCTGTGAATGAAGGAGCACCTCTATCCACTCTCCACCCTTTAACAGACACACACACACACACACACACACACACACACACACACACACACACACTTACAGGCTCTCCACTAAGTCTATTGTACAGTAGCTGTCCTCAGGCCAGTTCCTTTCAGTGGCAAACCAAGGCCCATCCTGGCAGACCTCCATGATGTTCAAACAGTGTTCTAACACACCCCTTCACACACGGACACACACACACTCACTATCACACCCGCGGGCCAGAGCAGCCCCTCAGCCAGGGGATTTCACCGCTCTGATGACGGGGCATGGGCTTCCTTCCTGAGCCTTCATAAATCTGTCCGTGGCCTCAGTCCTATAGTCTAATATTAAAACTGTTTCCATGACATACTGTAGCAGGAGAGGGGAGTGGGAAGCTCTTGTTGTGCAGGTGCAGGTTGGATGGTAGGATAGGGAGGGTTAATAATACTGGGCGGCAGGTAGCCTAGTGGTTAGAGCGTTGGGCCAGTAACTGAAATGTTGCTATATCGAATCCCTGAGTTGACAAGGAAAAAGCTGTCGTTCTGTCCCTGAACAAGGCAGTTAACCCACTGTTCCTAGGCCGTCATTGTAAATAAGCATTTGTTCATAACTGACTTGCCAAGTTAAATTAAAAAAGTAAGTAATGTGGACCACTGAAATATTGCATAGTTGTTGCATTTGATTAAGTTTATTTGGAAGTGTAGGCAGAACGTAGGCATACTCATAGACATACGCACATGAACACATACAGTACATACGCACATGCACACACCAAAAAATTCAACAAACACATTCTTTAGTCCCAACATTCCTCAATGATTCCACACTGGGAACAGAAGAGGTGATGTTGCACCACTGGCTATTGGTCCATTATTGCCTTTTATTTTTGCGTGTAAAAAGAACCTTGGCTTCTCTTTTCTTAGAATTATGACAAGAATGGGCAAGCAAACCCATTCCTCAGCTAGGATAGGGACCCTTGTCAACTGAGACCCTGGGAAGATAGAGGCTAAATAGTACAGACCTCAAGGCAAAAATGCACACGCACACACACACACACACACACACACGCAAGCTTTCATGTAAACTGCACAAACTCGTGAGTCATATATTTTTTTTACATTTTTTTTATTAGGTTTTTAAAAATGAGAATATAAAACTGTTGCATTCACATACATTAATACAATAATGCAATACAAAAAACTAAAGTAAGTTTGTTCGTTGGGTTTGTAAAGAGGATTGCTGCTATACATTCAGACTTTCAACACTTTGTACAAGTGAGGTGTGTGTTTTGAGCAATTGAAAATGTTACATCTATAAGAATAACATTCATTGGCTTGAATGGTCATGTTTAAAACATCCAGAAATGTACATTGGCATTCTATTGAAGATATGACAATCATTTATACATTGTTAGATAACACATCCAGTATCCCTGCACATTGTAAATATGGTACTGGAACTGACAGACCCTGTATATAGTATGCTTACTTACTTTCTCATGTTGTTCTTATTTTTATTTCTCTTGTGCTTTTGTTCTACCTTATGTTATTTTTAGTATTACATTGTTATTGGTTACTGCATTGTTGGGTTTAGAAAGGCATTTCACTTTGTCAAGTTGTAATGTAACTAATTCAGTGTCTTTAGAGAGTTGCACTGTAATACTGAATCCATTGCAACAGTGAGAGCACACGAAGCTCACTTTTTCATATTTTCCATTAGATCATTAGGGCAGTTGGCTGGTCTATTCTCTAGACTCCAGGGGCCACAGTGGTGGATACCTAGGCTATAACTTCTCTGGTCCTAGTGTCAGAGCAGGGGCAGGCTGTGCTGGGGGCCTGCTGTCTCCTGGATGTGGCTCACCTGCCACGGGAGGCCCAGGGCTGGAGACGACTCCATAAACGCGTCAATGTAGCCCTGGGCGCAGGAGGCCCACCCCCTTGTCTGGTACCCCAGCCCTTCGCCCACCTGGGTGTACCTAATAGGGCTTGGCGGCTGCTCCAAGGGGTTCCCTGTCCCACAGTGTCCGCGTGAGGGGTACAACTGGCCCTTGGCAGGATAGCAGGGGTAGTGTGGCGAGGGGGGGCATGAGGAGCCCAAGCTGTCAATGTAGAGGTGTGTCTCTGTTGGCAGCCTGTGAGGGTGAGGGTGGGTTCCCTGTTGGGGCTGGATCTGATGGGGGAGTGATGCGTGGTTACAGGAGACGTAGTTCTGGGACTCCAGGCGATGAGCAACTGTCACCCTGGGCGGGTCCAGCCGTGACGTCCCCACCGTTCCCACCGCCAATGTCCTCCCAGCTGGCCATTGGCACTCCCGGTGGGAGCAAGGCTTACTGGGGGGGTTGGAGCTGAGGAAGACAGACAGGGCTGAGATGCGGTTGATGGCCCTCTGCAGAGTGGAAATCTTGGAGAGCCGCTTGCCGCTGAGGTCGTGGTTGAGTGCCACACGCAGAGCGTTGAAGGCCTGGTTGTAGTCCAGGATGCGTTTGCGTTCACGTACGTTGGCGGCCACACGGCGGGCCTTGGAGCGGACCGGGCGGCTACGCTTCTTGGACTGGTCCCCCTCAGTGTCATCGCTGGGGGGGCTGCTGGCCGAGACCTCGCTGCCCTGCAAGGGGCCCTTGGGGCTGCCGTCGCTCGCCTCATCATCCTCCCCCTGACCCAGCATGCTCAGCTCCAGCTCCTCCTCTGAGAATTCCTCTGACCTTGCCAGACTGCTGCAGCTCATCATCACCGGCTGTTGTTGTAGTTGCTCTCTAGCCGCTGTCTACTTGTTGTTTCTCTGTAGCTGCTGTCTGTAGCTTTGTGTATTTCTTCTTGTGTAGAGGAGGCTATGAGGTAGATTAGATGCCTTGTACCTGGGGTGTTCCTATAGCTGCCGTCGCTATGCCAGGACCTCCTCTGCTGTAGATCCGTGGCTTGTTCCGCGGGGCTACCGGTCGGGTTGGTTTTGGGTGCTGTGACCCGCGCCGTCTTTCACGGAGCTGCCGGCTGGGTTGGTGTTGGGTGCTGTGTCCCGCGGTGTCTTTCACTGGGCTGTCAATTGGGACGTTGTTGGGTGTTGTGTCCCGACAGCCCTGGTCTCCGACTCCTCTCTGATTCTTCTGGCGCCCTGTGATTACCTCTGCCTCCGCGGGATGGCCCTGCCTGAATTTTAAAGCCAGCCCTTCTCCTCCAGTCACATGGTACAGTCACCTATGAGGAATGGTGCGCTCTCTCTCTACCTGGTTTATGGGCACCCTCAAGGCAAATGGGCTGTCACCTCCTCCTCCTCCACAGACACTCCCTCTCACCCCTTACAGGATCTCTAAGTGTTTCAACACTTCCACAGCCTTTTTGGCATGACAATTTACTTTTTCTTGACTTCTGCCTATTCATTATTTTTGGATCATACCGTATCTAGGCCATTGATGGATCACTTCGGCTCTGAGAGAGTGCTCCAATGTATGAAGCTTGCTTCAATGTAAATCCACAATTCATTTATTTCTTCTCAAATACCTATTATTTTGCAGCCTACTAGTCACGTTGCTTAGACTGGTGCTATTTATTCTGGTGCGAATTTTTCTGATATTTATCTTAATTGGAGAGTCCCATGAATATCAGTCACTGGACGTCCATGACAAATTGTGTGTTTATCAGATAGCAGCCTAATCTGCGTTGTGCTAGTTTCCCCTCGTCTTACCAATGTGGGAGAAGGAGGGAGGGAAGGAGGAAGGAGGAATTCTCTTATCTACTTTGGGTTCGAATTGTCCATACAATTAGCTCTCCAAAGTGGCAATCCCCCCCTCTCGCTCCTTCTCTCTATCTGCTCTATGTTTAAGAGACATGTAATTTAGGGGGGCTCCTGTGGAACCCTATCCCCATAAATCAGGCTTGGGCAGCACCTGAGGACAGGAACACAGCACGGCCTGGACATCAAAGCAAAGGAAAATTAGGGAAGACTGGGCTGACTGGGCTGGACTGGGCTGACTGGGCTGGGCTGGGCTGGGCTGACTGGGCTGGGCTGGGCTGGGCTGACTGGGCTGGGCTGGACTGGGCTGACTGGGCTGGGCTGGGGCCATCGACTCGACTTCTCTATGGTAATAATTTTGTTTGTTTGTTATTTTAGTATCTAGACAGGCCTTGTCCAAACTGGTTGGATGGAAGTTTCAGATTGTGTTTTGTGTAAAGCTGGAGTTGGTCATGCGCCAAATCAGGTACAGATACAGATGACGATGTTCTGAAGAATGTAGATTATCTGCATCAGATGTCAACTGAACAGATTGAAAAGAGCAAATTGTAAAAGTGCTTAATTCACCTCATCAGAGAAAACAACATGGGGCCATACTCACTAACTTTTGCTTATACCTGAGGTTTAGACTTGTGGTCTAAAATGGCTAGCTGCTAGCTTTTTTCATAGGTCAACATGGCACAATAAGCTACTATTATCTGAGTATGACCAGCTGAGCATATAATTATGGCCCCCAGTAGTTTAAACCGTGTGGGGTGAATGTTTTGGAGTTGGGGAAAGCCCTGCATACACAGGATTGTTGGTTGCTTTGGTGGACACAGTGAAAGGTGATTGGCCTGACCTTTTAAGGCTTCAAAGGCTCCTGGCCAAGTGTGTGTGTTGGGTCAAGTAACTTAACGATAGGCCCTCACACGGAGAACTGGAGGTCGTTGATAAACATTGCTTTCTTCCTGCCCTTTTCGTTTTAAGGTATATGTCGCAGCTGAGAGATGTCAACCATTAGCACAATTACAAAGTCCTTTCCAATCACAACTTTCCAATCACAACTGTGGATCAGAGGTGCATGGTACCATAATTCTTTGGTAAAAATGACTTTTTAAGGCCTCCCGAGTGGCGCAGCGGTCTAAGGCACTGCATCGCAGTGGTAAAGGTGTCACTACAGACCTGGGCTCGATCCCAGGCTGTGTCACAGTTGGCCGCAACCAGGAGACCCATGAGGCAGTGCACAATTGGCCCAGTGTCGTCTGGGTTAGAGGAGGGTTTGGCCGGCAGGGATATCCTTGTCCCATCGCGTACTAGAGACTCCTGTGGCGGGCCGGGCGCATACACGCTGACTTTGGTCGCCAGCTGTGTGGTGTTTCCTCTGACACATTGGTGCGGCTGGCTTCCGGGTTAAGCGAGCAGTGTGTCAAAAAGCAGTGCAGCTTGGCGGGGTCGTGTTTCGGAGGACGCGTGGCTCTCAATCTTCACATCTCCCGAGTCCTGTACGGAAGTTGCAGCGATGGGACAAGACTGTAACTACCAATTTGATATCACAAAAAATATATATTGAAAGGGCTTTATAAAATGAATGTGATTGATTAAAAATACATTTGTTTGACACTTAGACACTTTGCTCCCCATCCCGAGAATAAGTGGTACCAGACACAACTTCCCTTGTAACCCACCTCTCTGAGCTAGGGTTCAAGATCAATCAGAAAAATAACTGTTTGGTGCCAATAGAATACCTAGGCATAAGGCTAGATTCGCTCTCTTATAAGGCAACACTCTCAGAAGACCACATTGCGTCATTCCGACAGTGCCTCTCCCTGTAAACAGGGGGCGCTCTGTCACGTTCAAGACTATACAACAAGCCTTGGCAACGTGCTGCTACCCAGTGATCTGCTGACCCAAGTGAACTTAGAGATATTCCCTCTGGGCCTGGCCCGTGAGAGGTTCAATCTGGATGCAACAGGCCTGCATCTCGGAGTCATTGATACTATACAGAGTGCTAGGGTGTCACGTCCTGACCATAGAAAGATGTTATTTTCTATGGTAGAGTAGGTCAGGGCGTGACAGTTTTTTCTCTCTATGTTTTTATTTCTATGTTGACAGGTTCTAGTTTTGTATTTCTATGTTGGGGTTTTGTTTGGGATGATCTCCAATTAGAGGCAGCTGGTCCTCGTTGTCTCTAATTGGAGATCATACTTAAGTAGGGTTTTCTTTCCACCTGGGTTAGTGGGAGATTGTTTTTTGAGTAGTGTATGTTTCTACTCTGCATCACGGTTTGTTTTGTTCTTTAGTTTATGTTTATGTATCGCATAGTTTCACAGTGTAAAGAAAATGTGGAACGACACACCCGCTGCACTTCGGTCCGCTTCTCCTTACGACAACCGTGACATAGGGCCCCTTCTACAGGATCACTGTATGGAAATAAGTGGTGCGTTTTTGAGAAGCGATGTGACCAAAAACAGATCATTCCTTACCAATGCTTTGTATTCAAGGTTTTATGCTTCCTGCAGGACTTTTTGAACAGAGGGAAGGCTATCTAGCTGCTATCTCGGCTTGTATGTATGTTTCATGAAGGGGGCACGTCGCTTATGTCCAGTTCTTAAGCCTTAATTCCCGTTATGGGATTTGTCTATTGTGCGTGAGGCTATTTCACAGCAGCCTTTTGAGCTGCTGGAAAGTTTGGAGATGAACTATCTCTCCTTTAAGGCCGCTTTACTGGTCACCATTACATCCATAAATCGAGTGAATGAGCTACATGCACTGTCAGTTCACCATTCGGGCCTACAGTTTGCCTGGGGCATTTCCAAGGATACCTTGTTGCCCAACCCCACCTTTATGCCTAAGGTTAGCGGCAATTAGAATTGTCTTGCCTTGTGGCTTTCTACCCGCCGCCTTTCCCTTCTATTGAAGAGGAGGGGCTACACCGTTTGTGTCCAGTACGCTTTGTGCATATACTTGGATAGGACGAGAGATTTGCGCAAGAGCGACCTACATTTATGTGTCCTAGGCACCTCCATGCAAGGGCAGGCCCCTTTCTGGAACCTATTATATTGGCCTATAATAGCAAGGGGTTACAGCCTCTGGAGGGCCTGAGGGGTCACTCCACCAGAGCTATGGCTACCTCTAGGGCACTGTTCAAGGACATCTCCTTACAGGAGATTTGCGATGCGGCTTGTTGGACATACTTTTATGAGGTTCTACCGACTACAGTACACGGCACTGCGCCTTCATTGGTGTATACTGTCCTCAGTGTCGCATACTGTCCTCAGTGTCGCATACTGTCCTCAGTGTCGCGGCCTCTGAGGGTTGATATGTGAGACTGCCTGGCTTCAGAGAGCATGTGCAATAAAGGAGTTGGCCATATCCCACTGTGAGATAATTGAAAGAGAACTTAAAGCTGCAATTTGTAACTTTGTGGTCGACCGGACTAAATTCACATAGAAATGTGAGTTTTGTATACTAGCTTTAAACAGCTGAATATACAATATTTTTTGTTATGGAAAATATATTTCACAGCGGTTTAGATGGTACAATGATTCTCTACACTATTCTTTCTTGTTTTGTCACATAAACTGAAATTAGGCAAACTATTAAAACTTTTGCAACCAGGAAATGGCAGATAGATTTCTGCATAGTGCATCTTTAAGGTTTCTGTACTTGCGTAGCCCCTGGTTCTCTATTATTATGAGTGAGACATCTCACCACATTCCCTTACTTGCAAGAGGGTGAGGAAGTTTGGCATGCTCGAGAATGATCAGAGATGCCTCCTGAGTGGCGCAGTGGTCTAAGGCACTGCTTCGCAGTGCTAGCTTCGCCACTGGAGATTCTGGGTTCGAGTCCAGGCTCTCACGCTGACACGGTTGCCAGGTGTATGGTGTTTCCTCCAACACATTGGTGTGGCTGGCTTACGGGTTAAATGGGCATTGTGTCAAGAAGCAGTGCGGCTTGGTTGGGTTGTGTTTCGGAGGACGCACGGCTCTCGATCTTCTCTCCAGAGTCCATACGGGAGTTGCAGCGATGAGATAAAACCGTAACTACCAATTGGATACCATGAAATTGTGGAGAAAAAGGGGTAAAAAAAAAAAAAAAAGAGAATGATCAGAGGGCAGGTGAGTGGCTCTTTAGCTTGAGGGGAGGGGCTCCCTCATTCACCACATGACCTGTCTGTCTCCGACAGATGTGTATGATCTGTTATTCGAGCTACTTAGGAGATTCTAGTGAATCTCACTGTGTGATGTCTCACTGATAATATCAGAGAACCAGGGTTACGCAAGTAACCTTAAGATATATGTTGCCCTAAGAGTTGTAGAATCTTATTTAAAATTATTCACAGCTGTAATGGCAGCCAACTGTGTTTTCACCAAGTAATAACTCTGGGGTGTGAAGACATACGCAATCAATACATCTTCATGTTAAAATGTTTATTCATTTTGAAAATGTTCTATAATTTTTCTTTCACTTAGAAAATGTTGAGTAGGTTGTGTAGATCGGTAGGAAACACATCCAATGTAATCCCTTTTTAGATACAATTTAAAGGCAACAAAATGTGAAGACTGTGCAAGGTTTGTGCAAACTTTCACTAAAGACTGTAGAAAGCTGAATGCAGACTTTGGCAAGCAATATTTACTTCACTTTACTTTGATTTGAGCTGCCAATAGTTCCCAGCCTACTGTATGTGTCCTGCTCTCCCTGTGCTCGGCTGATTCTATAGACCACTGCTGATCCAATTTTCTGTTTAAGGCAACCATATTGTCCATACACCAACACCACACACCTATAATTACCCTGTTGATGCACCACAATACTCCTTTACATACATTTGTAATTGAAAGTGTTTGAAGTGTCCAACTGCCTACTTGCAACATGGAGCCATAACTCATGCAGCTCGAAGTAGTGAGCAGCTAGCTAGGCCTCTCTTCACAAGTTGTATGTGATTTATGTCTTTAAGAGCACATCAGATTTACTGCTGCGGTTGTAGAGAGAGCATGGAGAGACTTGAGCCTCTGACTCTCCCAGTCCATTCAATTTGACAGGTGACAAGACAGCAGTAATTATTGGCCGCTGGGAGTAAATCACAGGCCTTTACTGTGTAAGGGAGACCGGGTCTAAATGTAACACCTTTTGCCTTTTGCTTATGTATGAAAAGACTGTTTTAGTTTGATGAATGTTTTTTTTTTACAAACAACATACATGTCTCAGTTACCATTACACACTGCAGCTACGTTTCTAGGACACGGGGCGGAGGTGTAATGTTACAGGCTGCAGTGTTAAATCTAACACTGTCTTCAATGGTAAGAATTTGGGGTAGTATAAAAATGTATGATTTGAAACAGATTTTTTTATGAAAATACACAAAATGTACAAAATCTATTTTCATTTGATCTTTCAGGCATGCCATTTTGACCAAAATGGAGTAACTCAAATTAATGTTTTATATTAGCATTCAAAAGTATGAACTTTACTTTTTTCTGTTTTTATTTGACCCGGGATGGATACTTGATGTAAAGAAGTGACATCAAGTGTCTAAATACCATCTAAAATACCATACAATTTTAGGTACACTGCGTTAAAACCAAACCCCTTACAACTAACTCCCATTACTAGTCTGAGTCTTGTAAGAAATACAACAATAATTGTTGTCATTAACTATACCAATCAAAAGACTTCTTCTTGCTTATAAAAATGATATACATATGATTAGATACAGTTGTGGCCAAACTGTATCTTTCTTCTTAAATACATTGAAATTGGAAATATTGGTCTCCACAACTTGTTATTGGATTTTCAACAATGCAAAACCAATTTTATTTTCGGAAGTAGTTTGAATGACTTAATTATTCAAGAGTAAAAATATGCTTAACAAGTCATAAGTTCTAATAAGTTGTAATAAGTTGCAGCTTTCTAACATGATTTTTTAATGACTATCTCATCTCTGTACCCCCCACATACAATTATCTGTAAGGTCCCTCAGTCGAGCAGTGAATTTCAAACACGGATTCAACCACAAAGACCAGGGAGGTTTTCCAATGCCTCACAAAGAAGGACATTGACTATCCCCCTTTGAGCATGGTGAAGTTAATAATTACACTTCGGATGGTATATCAATACACCCAGTCACTACAAAGATACAGGTGTCCTTCCTAACTCAGTTGCCAGAAAGGAAGGAAACCGCTCAGGGATTTCACCATAAGGCCAATTAGAGACTTACCCAGAAAGACTCACAGCTATAATCACTGCACTAAGTGATTCTAATGTATTGACTCAGGGGTGTGAATGCCTACTGTATGTAAATAAGATATTTCTGTATTTAATTTTCAGTAAATTTGCTAAAAAAAAAGAAGGAATAATAATATTTTCACTTCATCATTATGGGTTATTGTGTGTAGATGGGTGAGAAAAATAATCAATTGAATCAATTTTGAATTCAGGCTGTATGTCACGTCCTGACCAGTATAAGGGGTTATTTGTTATTGTAGTTCGGTCAGGACGTGGCAGGGTGTGTTTGTTTAGAGTGTTTCGGGGTTTGTTGGGTTATGTTCTTGTTAGTCTATTTCTAAGTTAGTTCTAGTATGTCTATTTCTATGTGGTGTTTGTTGGGTTGACCTTCAATTGGAAGCAGCTGCTCCTAGTTGCTTCTAATTGAAGGTCCTATTTAAGAGGGGTGTTTTTCTATGGGATTTTGTGGGTAGTTGTTCCTTGTATAGCTGTAAGCCTTACAGGACTGTTTATCGTCGTTGTTTTTGTATACGTGTGTTTTGTTTCGGTTTTCCTTCTTTCTGCCTAATAAAAAGAAGATGAGTATACACACTCCCGCTGCATTTTGGTCTAATCCGTAAGACACTGTAAGACAACAAAATGTGAAATAGCTCACTAAAGTTTATTGCACTATACTGGCTGCCTTGTATCCACTATACTGGCCGCCTCTCCAATAAAATAAAAAATAGCACAATAGACACAATAAATCAAAAAATAATAATAATAATAGCGTCAACACACGTAGATGGCTTAATCTCAATATATTTGTCTTGTTTATATTATGGCCATATACCCACCAATATTTCTTTATGTAAATAAGCTTTTCATGTGTATTTTTCTGTCTGTATAATAATAATATTTCATTTGTACAGCGCAGTTCCCACGCTCAGTGCACATGTGAAGCTTGTTGGTACTTGCAAATCATTTGACCCCTGCAGTTTGAGATTATTTATTCCCTTTTATTTATGAAAAGAAGCTGATACTGGCCTTTATTATTTATTTCTGATATTTTAGCTTAATTACATGTATTTATATTATGGTGTTTCTATTCCAAGAAAAACAAAATACATTTTACAGTGGCCTATGTATTGCCTACCTAAAACATCCGTTAATAAATTTGAAGTCCTTCAAAATAGAAACTACATATCCTAAACTAGATATAGGCTCCTGTTGGTGGGGTAGGCTAAATAATTCAAACTGAATAGGCCTAATTAAAAGAATAGTGATAAAGGAAACAAAAAATGCTAGACAGAGCATGCCCAGAACTTGTGGCTGAGCAGTACCAGAGCGAAATTGGAGCGGTAGAGAAGGCCGACACGCTTTTTTTATATCTGCTCGAATTACACTCTGCTCCTCACTCCACACTCGCCCACTAAAGCCTTGTTCACAGTGCAGGCCTTAATGCTCAATTCAGTTTTGGAATACTGACTGTCCAAACAACAAGTTATAAGTGACCAAATTGGATTTGTGTGTGTTCAGACAGCAGTAATTTACTGACATGGCTACGCTACTTGACATAGCAACGGCGGGGGTGTGCGCAGTGTTGTAAACTGATTAGTGGTGATGCTTCCTATCACTCAGAAGTTATATAGCAAGCTGAGGTGATAACAATGCCTGTCATGGACATTTCCCAGTTGCTTTGAATGTTCAAAATCATAGTGTAAGAACACTTTTAAAGCCCCAAACTTTCAAAACAAGTCATTTTTAGCTAGCCATGGCAGTCAACTAGCTAGCTAGGTAGCTGTTTAGCTTTCTAGCACATTCACTAATTTGTTTGTAAACGATTAACAAGGCACATGTTCTTCTCAAAACTGTCAACAGAGTAGCTAGCAAGCAGCAACAAGATATGCCAAATAACAGTCTAAACACTTTGAGGACAAATAAATCAGATTTGACAGTTCAGACACAAGTTGCATGGCTAGGAATCAGATTTGTATCTGATTTAAAACCACCTACGAAGTTGGTTTGAAATGTGGCTTGTATATATCTTATTCCATGTCCTTTTGGCTGATTTCTAATCGATATGCAAAAATATCTGCTTTGAGTCACTTCAAACTGCCAATGTGAAAAAGGTTTTACATGCTCTGTCATTCAAAAGCATCACTGCTTTAGGCTATCATCGAACTGTCAATGAATAATCATAATAATGAATGGAATCAGTGAATGAATGCCTGCAGCAACCATTACACCGTCTGACAAGCTGCATAACAAATTAGGCTTAATTAGACAAAACGACTTAGTATCTTTTTTTTTTTTTTTTAAGTTTACTTTGACATTCAAATGAGATACTAAGTCCTTCAAATGAGATGCTAAGTCATTCAAATGAGATAATTCCAAGAGTCTTAAGTATTTTAGATTTTTTTGTCTTGGGCTACAGGGCTTCCAAAACTTGCTTACATAGGCTTTGGTCAAGATAACTGCTGACAAACACTTCTTGTATCCATGTATCCAGGACTGAGTATGCCCCCATTCTCATCGACGCGGCTGTAGTGGAGCAGGTTGAGAGCTTCAAGTTCCTTGGTGTCCACATCACCAACAAACGATCATGGTCCAAACACACCAAGACAGTCACGAAGAGGGCATGGCAAAGCCTATTCCCACCTCAGGAAACTAAAAAGATTTGTCATGGGTCCTCAGATCCTCCAAAGGTTCTACTGCTGCAACATCGAGAGCATCCTGACTGGTTGCATCACTGCCTGGTATGGAAACTGCTCAGCCTCCGACCACAAGGCATTACAGAGGGTAGTGCATACAGCCCAGTACATCACTGGGGCTAAGCTGCCTGCCATCCAGGACCTCTATACCAGGCGGTGTCAGAGGAAGGCCCTAAAAATTGTCAAAGACTCCAACCACCCCAGTCAGAGAATGTTCTCTCGGCTACCGCATGGTAAGCGTTACCGGAGCGCCAAGTCTAGGACCAAAAGGCTTCTCAACAGCTTTTACCCCCAAGCCATAAGGCTCCAGAACAGTTAATCAAATGGCTACCCGGACTATGCATTGTGTCCCGCCCCCCCCCCCCAACCCCTCCACTCGGGGTACGTGAAAAATAAACGTTGATTTGATTTTGTCAGGTTCTAATTTTAAGAGTAAATGACTCCACGGACACTAGGAAAGCTTAACCAAGTTTAATTATTCACAAAGGGTCGATACAGCTGCATTCAGACAAACAACATTTTACACAAGCACTGATATTTAACCCTTTCTTCGAGTCTCCTCCTCCACATCTGAACAGCCAATGCATCTCTGTTGCTAGACAGAACCTTAGTGATATCTGTTCTTCCTCACTTCATCTAACCTGACCTCTACCCCAAAGTGCTCACTCCTCCACAACTCAAGGCTGTCATGGTTATTGATACCAGACTGTGTCTCTTCAACTCCCAGAGGATCCCTGATGGCTAACAATAACATATCCTGACAATGTAAACATTATACATTACCCTCTCTCCCTCAGTAACATTGTTAGGTTCTAAGATTTCCACCCGTCTCCCCTACACATTCCAAAGCCATCTGTCTCCTACAGATAACCATTAACTTCTGATTTTACAACCATTCTCTATCACCCCTCAGATACTATAGTATTACTTCTGATCTATTATGTCTAGTATAGCAATGTTCAAAGTTTCAACCAGAATCCAACAATTTGATTTGAAGTGCCGTGCTTGTTGAATGTCCTTCCCTATAATCTTGCTGAAAGTCTGTCCTCAATTAACAGTAGAATAGCATTGTATCTGGTCACACACAATTTTTTTCCAAAAGTTTACTAAGGGTTGATAAAAGGCTGATTTGTCAGCTATTTGAGCCAGTAAAGGGGGCTTTACTATTCTTGGGTAACGGAATTACTTTTGCTTTCCTCCAGGCCTGTGGGCACACACTTTGTTTAGATTGAAGATATGGCAAATAGGAGTGACAATATTGTTCGCTATTATCCTCAGTAATTTGGACCTGGGGACTGTGTACAGACCCCTGGTGGCATGTCTGGTGGGGTAAGTGTGTGTCAGTGCTGTGTGTAAGTTGACAATGCAAACGATTTGGAATTTCTAACACATTAATGTTTCTTATAAAAACAAAAAGCAATGCAGTCAGTCTTTCTCCAACTCTTCGCCAAGAGAGACTGGCAGGCATATTATTGATATTAGCCCTCATTACAATGAAGAGCAAAACGTGTCACTCTGTTCTGGGCCAGCTGCCGCTTAACTAGGTCCTTCTTTGCAGCACTTGACCATATGACTGTGTCAATAATTACAATAATCAAGATAAGATAAAACTAGAGCCTGCAGGACTTGCTTTGTGGAGTAAGGTTGAATATTTTCCCAGTATTTTACAAATGTTCCATCCTGAGAATAAATCACTTTCTACCATGTAACCCGGTATTTCCCGTGTCATTCAAAAGCATTCTAAGGTATATAAATATTTCTGGATTTGATTAGAGCTTTGATCAGCATGAATATTCAAACCTGATGCTACCTGAGCCTGATGAGCCATATGTTAAATACATTTTATGAGCCCTACATTAACGACATTTAATGATCCCAAGCCTAAAAAAGCCCAAATGATTGTGCCATTATCCAATACATATATGATATAGGTTAATGCACATTAATCACAACCAAAAAACATAAAAGCCCATAGATGTAATTAGCTATATGCTCTCTTGGGTAAATAAATGAAACTAGCTCCATTAGGCTAATATTTTTCAGTGTGAACTGTATTACTGTATTGTATTATACAGTATTATATGGACTGGAATTACGCACATCGTTCAAACCATGATGAAGGAGAAGAGAACATGCAATTCTGGTGCAGCACATGCGGTTTACAAGGCTAGCATATTTACATATTTGAAATATAATAGGGCCTATTTGTATAATTAGTAGGCTGACGCATATATACCTTTCATAATATTTGCTTAATTCCTTCCTCGCTTTTAACAGTTAAATGAAATATGTTTTCTTGTCCTTATCTTCATAATTCTAATGACATCCTTGAACAATATAGGACAAGAATTAGATGCAGAAGGCTTTCACTTCTCTTCATGCAAATTGATTGAATTGTTATAGGTCTGAATAAATGACAAGGGATTTATATGTTTAAATGTAATGATTAAATAATTCTACCCTGAATCTTAACTATTAGTGATTATTAGTTTATGTAGCATGTATAGAACTCTGAGAAACTTATGATAGGACAGGGAGTACTTCTCAAGGCTCCTCTAATCTCGGGGGAATGGAATGGACAGCGCTGGGTAGTGATAAACATTGGGGAGAACTCTGGGGAGGGATACAACTCACCTACTGTTTATGTGTATGTATGTGCATAGGATATCTACTGTTTGTGTGGATGTATGTGCGTAAGTAGGGAATTAACTATAAAATGAATGTCTCTGTATTATGGACTTCAGAACGTTCTCGTGAATAAACTGTACGAACCATTTGCATAAGCTGAGTCTTTGCCTAATTATTATTAACCCAGTGTCTTACAAACCTTGGGGATTAGTCAAAGCTTATTGATTGTTAGTTATTATCGTTGGGATTGAAAAATGATTCTGACAATAAATAACTGCTATAGCCTACCTCCATTGCATGTTCGTTCTTCTTTCAAACTACCCATGAGTTCTATTGGCTGCTGTATTTAACATTCAATAAAAAAGGGCGTCCCTCTTCGAATAGTGCTCTTCGTCCCTCTTTGAATAATGCTCTTCAAGTAATACAACAAAATAATGTCCAGCAAGCTATTCTAATCTAGCATTTCCTGCATAGGACTCCAAGAGCTAAGGAGCATTTTTTAAGGAAAGGCCAGCGGAGCACAGGTGCTTGCGTATTGCACTAGAGACAGAGGATATAAGTTAGAAGCTTATTATGCATAACCCATCATTAATTAGCTAAATATAAGGCTAATAATGCATTGAATGTATTACCTGAAAGAGGTCGGCTAGGACATCTATATATAGGACTATATATATATATAGTCTGAAAGAGGTCGGCTAGGACATCTATATATAGGACTATATATATATAAAAAGTATGAAAAATGTATGCACTCACCACTGTAAGTCACTCTGGATAAGAGGATCTGATAAAATGAGTTGATGGTGAGAGAGAAAGACTGCAAGAGAGTTCTCGCGAGTGCACTGATTTATGCTGCAGCAAATGTAGGCCTACCTGTCACAAGGAAAAAATTCACCATGATGAGATAATAGGTCTATATGCATTCTAAACTGCACTCCATACTGAGATGGGCTGTCTGTCACCACCCTGAGCATTGATTCATCATGCAGAGGCAGTAGAGAAGCCAGATTTAGACATAATTTAATAGTTCCATTTCACACCATGCTATTCATAGAAATAATTGATTTATAATTTACATGTTTCTCACAGGTATTTATCCCGGGGAAAGGCAGTTGATATTGGGGGTAAATCCCGGTAAATCTTGGTAACTCGGTTACCGCCATTCAACCCTATTGTGGAGTGTGGTATCAAAAAAGCAGAGCGTATCTTTATCACGGACAGACCTCTCCCCATCTTTACAAACATTGAATCAATATGTTTTTTCACCATGACAGTTTACAATTTAAGGTAGCACCAAGTCATTTAGTCTCCTCAACTTGCTCAAAAACCACACCATTCATTACCAGATTCAGCTGAGGTCTAGAATTGAGGTCTAGATTGATTTGTATCAAATACAAGGCACTTAGTTTTAGAGATGTTCAGGAACAGTTTATTACTGGCCAGCCATTCTACAACTGACTGCAACTCTTTGTTTAGGGTTGTTGTGACTTCACTAGCTGTGGTTGCAGATGCATATAGGGTTGATTCATCAGCATATATGGACACACAGGCTTTGTTAAAAGCCAATGACAGGTCATTGGTAAAAATGGAAAAGAGTAGATGCCCAAGAGAGCTTCTCTGCAATACACCACACTTAACATGTTAAACATTAGCGAGGCTTCCATTAAATAAAATCCTTTGTGTTCTATTAGAGAGATACTTTTGGTCATGTAGTGTATGTGGACACCTGCTCGTTGAACATCTTATTCTCAAATCATTAATATAGAGTTGGTCCCCCTTCTCTGCAACAACAGCCTCCACTCTTCTGGGAAGGCTTTCCACTAGATGTTGGAACATTGCTGCAGGGACTTGCTTCCATTCAGCCACGAGCATTAGTGAGGTCCGGGCACTGATGTTGGGCGATTAGGCCTGGCTTTTAGTCAGTGTTCCGATTCATCCCAAAGGTGTTCGATGTGGTTGAGGTCAGGGCTCTGTGCAGGCCAGTCAAGTTCTTCCACACCGATGGACTTCATTTTGTGCACAGGGGCATTGTCATGCTGAAACAGGAAAGGGCCTTCCCCAAACTGTTGCCACAAAGTTGGAAGCACAGAATTGTCTAGAATGTCATTGTATGCTGTAGCATTAAGATTTCCCTTCACTGGAACTAAGGGGCCTAGCCCAAACCATGAAAAACAGCCCCATACCATTATTCCTCCTCCACCAAACTTTACAGTTGACACTATGCATTGGGGCAGGTAGCGTTCTCCTGGCATCCGCCAAACCCAGATTCATCACTCCAGAGAACGCGTTTCCACTGCTCCAGAGTCCAATGGCGGCAAGCTTTACACCACTCCAGTGGTGATCTTAGGCTTGTGTGCGGCTGGAAACCTATTTCATGAAGCTCCTGACGAACAGTTCTTGTGCTGACATTTCTTCCAGAGGCAGTTTTGAACTCGGTAGTGAGTGTTGCAACCAGGGTCATACGATTTTTACACACTACGCACTTCAGCACTTGGCGGTCCCGTTCTATGAGCCTGTGTGGCCTACCACTTCGCGGGTGAGACGTTGTTGCTCCTGGACATTTCCACTTCACAATAACAGCACTTGCAGTTGACCGGGGCAGCTCTAGTAAGGCAGAAATCTGATGAACTGACTTGTTGGAAAGGTGGCATCCTACGACAGTGTCACGTTGAAAGTCACTGAGCTCTTCAGTAAGGCCATTCTACTGACAATGTTTGTCTACGGAGATTGCATGGCTGTGCTCGATTTCGTACACCTGTCAGCAACGAGTGTGGCTGAAATTGCCAAATCCAAAAATGTGAAAGGGTGTCCACATACTTTTGTATATATAGCGTAGCTCTGAAACTGCTATATGGCAGAGGTTGAAGAGGCATAACACATATGTTTTTTCAACAACATGTTATGGTCAATAATATCAAAGGCTGCACTGAAATCTAACAGTACAGCTCTCATAATCTTCTTATTATATTTTCTTTCAACCATTCATCAATCATTTGTGTCAGTGCAATACATGTTGAGTGCCCTTATCTACAGTTGAAGTCGGAAGTTAACATACACTTAGGTTACGAGTCATTAAAACTCGTTTTTCAACCACTCCACAAATTTCTTGTTAACAAACTATAGTTTTGGCAAGTAAGTTAGGTCATCTACTTTGTGCATGACACCAAGTAATTTTTCCAACAATTGTTAACAGACAGATTATTTCACTTATAATTCACTGTATCACAATTCCAGTGGTTCAAAAGTTTACATACACATGTTGACTGTGCCTTTAAACAGTTTGGAAAATGTCAGAAAAAAGATGTCATGGCTTTAGACGCTTCTGATAGGCTCATTGACATCATTTGAGTCAATTGGAGGTGAAACTGTGGATGTATTTCAAGGTCTACCTTCAAACTCAGTGCCTCTTTGCTTGACATAATGGAAAAATCAAAAGAAATCAGCCAAGACCTCAGAAAATAAATTGTAGACCTCCATAAGTCTGGTTCATCCATGGGAGCAATTTCCAAACGCCTGAAGGTACCACGTTCATCTGTACAAACAATAGTACGCAAGTATAAACACCATGGGACCACGCAGCCGTCATAACGCTCAGGAAGGAGACACGTTATGTCTCCTAGAGATGAACGTACTTTGGTGCGAAAAGTGCAAATCAATCCCAGAACAACAGCAAATGACCTTGTGAAGATGCTGGAGGAAACAGGTACAAAAGTATCTATATCCACAGTAAAACGAGTCCTATATAGTCATAACCTGAAAGGCCGCTCAGCAAGGAAGAAGCCACTGCTCCAAAACCGCCATAAAAAAGACAGACTACGGTTTGCAACTGCACATGGGGACAAAGATCGTACTTTTTGGAGAAATGTCCTCTGGTCTGATGAAACAAAAATAGAACTGTTTGGCCGTAATGACCATCGTTATGTTTGGAGGAAAAAGGGGTTAAAAAAATTTAAGCTTGGTCGAAAATGGGTCTTCCAAATGGACATTGACCCCAAGCATACTTTCAAAATTGTGGCAAAATGGCTAAGGACAACAAAGTCAAGGTATTGGAGTGGCCATCACAAAGCCCTGACCTCAATCCCATAGAACATTTGTGGGCAGAACTGAAAAAGCGTATGAGAGCAAGGAGGCCTACAAACCTGACTTAGGTACACCAGTTCTATCAGGAGGAATGGGCCAAAATTCACCCAACTTATTGTGGGAAGCTTGTGGATGGCTACCCGAAACGTTTGACCCAAGTTAAACAATTTAAAGGCAATGCTACCAAATACTAATTGAGTGTATGTAAACTTCTGACCCACTGGGAAAGTGATGAAAGAAATAAAAGTTGAAATAAATCATTCTCTCTACTATTATTCTGACATTTCACATTCTTAAAATAAAGTGGGGATCCTAACTGACCTAAGACAGGGAATTGTTACTAGGATTAAATGTCAGGAATTGTGAAAAACTGAGTTTAAATGTATTTGGCTAAGGTGTATGTAAACTTCCGACTTCAACTGTATTTTGGCTAAAGACTGTGCAGCGAAGTACTAGGTCTGGGGTGACAATAATTTTGTACATTTTGTCAATGCCATTTGTCTTTATTTTCTAAATGAAATTGGTAAAATAAATTTGCAAAAATAAAATTGGTTCTGCAATGTTGAAAATCCAATCACAAGGAGTGGAGACAATGTTTTTTCCAAATTAAACTTATTTGAGAAGAAACTGAATTATTTAAGAAAAGTGCAAGGGGTGCCAATATATTTGGCCGCAACTAAATGGGGAATGTTCCACAGGTCAATAATCAAGAAAGAGAGGAGGCAAGAATATTTACTTTAAGCCTCAAAAACAATATTTGCAATACAAAAAAGATATATGTATTTAGGGACAATAACCAAGCATTATCACATTGAATAACAGCGTTCTAAGTGGTTTCTAAATTATATATTTTTTTGCTGTTACAACTGACTCCATGTTACTTTTAGCCCCGGCCTCCGCTACCTCACCATGCCCTTGACTAAATATACACTTTCAAGCGAATGGAACCTGCCCAACGCCACTGAACCTGAGATTTGTAAATCTCCTGCTACAAACCCCCATAATGACTGGTTGTTACCTGCTCGTTATTAGAGGTCTGTGTGCCAAACGTTATATATGTATATTTCCAAAGGGGTAGTTAAAGGGGTAATAAGTGAGTAAGGTCCGGGTTCGCTAACCTTGGCTTTGCAGTGGTATGTTAATGCATGTTTTTGGCATCCACTGGAATTTTCTCACCTCAATAAAAAGCCTGCAGTTAAAAAAGAGGGCACCCCGTTATTCTAGGCACTTCCTTTTTCTCACACCACAATTCCTGAGGAATTGTTAATGTCTTAAAAGATGATGGCTGTTTTCACCTGTAGACTCAACAATCTTTTTGTCATTTTTATGATAGTTTCTTAGTAAGCCTAATAGTTGCTATTCTGTTTATTATATTGTAGCACTGCTCAAGGCATTGGCACATAGGCCTATCCATATCTGTGATATGCATATAATATATGCATTGACGTTTAGTTACTTTTGGATCGTGTCTCTGAATAAAGATATGTGTGCACATGCAGAAATTAGTATCGATTATTGAATATACCATAAATTTACTTCAGAGTCCACTGACGCCTCTGGCACTATAGAATTCAGATGGCAGCCACTCAACATTCATCTGTAGTGCTCTGTGGAGTGGAGTGCCGTTAGTAAGGCAATGAGTTACAGTGAGGGAAAAAAGTATTTGACCCCCTGCTGATTTTGTACGTTTGCCCACTGAGAAAGAAATTATCAGTCTATCATTTTAATGGTAGTTTTATTTGAACAGTGAGAGACAGAATAACAACAACAAAAATCCTGAAAAACGCATGTCAAAAATGTTATAAATTGATTTGCATTTCAATGAGGGAAATAAGTATTTGACCCCCTCTCAATCAGAAAGATTTCTGGCTCCCAGGTGTCTTTAATACAGGTAACGAGCTGAGATTAGGAGCACACTCTTAAAGGGAGTGCTCCTAATCTCAGTTTGTTAACTGTATAAAAGACACCTGTCCACAGAAGCAATCAATCAATCAGATTCTAAACTCTCCACCATGGCCAAGACCAATGAGCTCTCCAAGGATGTCAGGGACAAGATTGTAGACCTACACAAGGCTGGAATGGGCTACAAGACCATCGCCAAGCAGCTTGGTGAGAAGGTGACAACAGTTGGTGCGATTATTTGCAAATGGAAGAAACACAAAAGAACTGTCAATCTCCCTCGGCCTGGGGTTCCATGCAAGATTTCACCTCGTGGATTTGCAATGATCATGAGAACAGTGAGGAATCAGCCCAGAACTACACGGGAGGATCTTGTCAATGATCTCAAGGCAGCTGGGACCATAGTCACCAAGAAAACAATTGGTAACACACTACGCCGTGAAGGACTGATATCCTGCAGGGCCCGCAAGGTCCCTCTGCTCAAGAAAGCACATATACATGCCCGTCTGAAGTTTGCCAATGAACATCTGAATGATTCAGAGGACAACTGGGTGAAAATGTTGTGGTCAGATGAGACCAAAATGGAACTCTTTGGCATCAACAACTCGCCGTGTTTGGAGGAGGAATGCTGCCTATGACCCCAAGAACCGCATCCCCACCGTCAAACGGTGAAAACATTATGCTTTGGGGGTGTTTTTCTGCTAAGGGGACAGGACAACTTCACCGCATCAAAGGGACGATGGACGGGGCCATGTACCGTCAAATCAAGGGTGAGGACCTCCTTCCCTCAGCCAGGGCATTGAAAATGGGTCGTGGATGGGTATTCCAGCATGACAATGACCCAAAACACACGGCCAAGGCAACAAAGGAGTGGCTCAAGAATAAGCACATTACGGTCCTGGAGTGGCCTAGCCAGTCTCCAGACCTTAATCCCATAGAAAATATGTGGAGGGAGCTGAAGGTTCGAGTTTCCAAATGTCAGCCTCGAAACCTTAATGACTTGGAGAAGATCCCTCCTGAGATGTGTGCAAAACTGGTGGCCAACTACAAGAAACGTCTGACCTCTGTGATTGCCAACAAGGGTTTTGCCAGCAAGTACTAAGTCATGTTTTGCAGAGGGGTCAAATACTTATTTCCCTCATTGAAATGCAAATCAATTTATAACATTTTTGACATGTGTTTTTCTGGATTTTTTTGTTGTTATTCTGTCTCTCACTGTTCAAATAAACCTACCATTAAAATTATAGACTGATAATTTCTTTGTCAGTGGGCAAACGTACAAAATCAGCAGGGGATCAAATACTTTTTTCCCTCACTGTATATCAACTTCTCAGGCCACATCTCCCTTCAGATCTGGGCCCATCTCTCTCTCTTGATGTCTGATGGCACTGACGAATGCTGTCTGTCACAGGCAATGGTGTCATTTCTTGAACCAGATCAGAGATGTGTTGTTGAAGGGGAGGATCCCCCTCCCTTTCTGACTCAGGCAGGCCTCTAGTCTACTGTGTCACTGTTTCCTCCCTAGTGAACGGAGAGAGTGAGCAACATTGCATATGAGACATACATTTTAATTAATTTTTATTTCACCTTTATTTAACCAGGTAGGCAAGTTGAGAACAAGTTCTCATTTACAATTGCGACCTGGCCAAGATAACGCAAAGCAGTTCGACACATACAACAACACAGAGTTACACATGGAGTAAAACAAACATGCAGTCAATAATACAGTCAAAAAATAAGTCTATATACAATGTGAGCAAATGAGGTGAAATAAGGGAGGTAAAGGCAAAAAAGGCCATGGTGGCGAAGTAAATACAATATAGCAAGTAAAACACTGGAATGGTAGATTTGCAGTGGAAGAAAGTGCAAAGTAGAAATAGAAATAATGGGGTGCAAAGGAGCAAAATAAATAAATAAATACAGTAGGTGAAGAGGTAGTTGTTTGGGCTAAATTATAGATGGGCTATGTACAGGTGCAGTGATCTGTGAGCTGCTCTGACAGCTGGTGCTTAAAGCTAGTGAGGGAGATAAGTGTTTCCAGTTTTAGAGATTTTTGTAGTTCGTTCCAGTCATTGGCAGCAGAGAACTGGAAGGAGAGGCGGCCGAAGGAGGAATTGGCTTTGGGGGTGACCAGAGAGATATACCTGCTGAAGCGCGTGCTACAGGTGGGTGCTGCTATGGTGACCAGCGAGCTGAGATAAGGGGGGACTTTACCTAGCAGGGTCTAGTAGATGACCTGGAGCCAGTGGGATTGGCGACGAGTATGAAGCGAGGGCCAGCCAACGAGAGCGTACAGGTCGCAGTGGTGGGTAGTATATGGGGCTTTGGTGACAAAACGGATGGCACTGTGATAGACTGCATCCAATTTATTGAGTAGGGCATTGGAGGCTATTTTGTAAATGACATCGCCGAAGTCGAGGATCGGTAGGATGGTCAGTTTTACAAGGGTATGTTTGGCAGCATGAGTGAAAGATGCTTTGTTGCGAAATAGGAAGCCAATTCTAGATTTAACTTTGGATTGGAGATGTTTGATGTGAGTCTGGAAGGAGAGTTTACAGTCTATCCAGACACCTAGGTATTTGTAGTTGTCCACATATTCTAAGTCAGAACCGTCCAGAGTAGTGATGCTGGACGGGTGAGCAGGTGCAGGCAGTGATCGGTTGAAGAGCATGCATTTAGTTTTACTTGTATTTAAGAGCAGCTGGAGGCCACGGAACGAGAGTTGTATGGCATTGAAGCTCGTCTGGAGGGTAGTTAACACAGTGTCCAAAGAAGGGCCAGAAGTATACAGAATGGTGTCGTCGGCGTAGAGGTGGATCAGAGAATCACCAGCAGCAAGAGCGACATCATTGGTGTATACAGAGAAAAGAGTCGGCCCAAGAATTGAACCCTGTGGCACCCCCATAGAGACTGCCAGAGGACCGGACAACAGGCCCTCCGATTTGACACACTGAACTCTATCAGAGAAGTAGTTGGTGAACCAGGCTGTTGAGTCTGCCGATGAGGATGTGGTGATTGACGGAGTCGAAAGCCTTGGCCAGGTCAATGAATACGGCTGCACAGTATTGTTTCTTATCGATGGCGGTTAAGATATCGTTTAGGACCTTGAGCATGGCTGAGGTGCACCCATGTCCAGCTCTGAAACCAGATTGCATAGCGGAGAAGGTGCGGTGGGATTCGAAATGGTCGGTAATCTGTTTGTTGACTTGGCTTTCGAAGACTTTAGAGAGGCAGGGTAGAATATATATAGGTCTGTAGCAGTTTGGGTCAATAGTGTCCCCCCTTTGAAGACGGGGATGACCGCAGCTGCTTTCCAATCTTTGGGAATCTCAGACGACACGAAAGAGAAGTTGAACAGGCTAGTAATAGGGTTGCAACAATTTCGGCAGATAATTTTAAAAAGAAAGGGTCCACATTGTCTAGCCCGACTGATTTGTAGGGGTCCAGATTTTGCAGCTCTTTCAGAACATCCGCTGACTGGATTTGGGAGAAGGAAAAATGGGGAAGGCTTGGGCTAGTTGCTGTGGGGGGTGCAGTGCTGTTGACCGGGGTAGGGGTAGCCAGGTGGAAAGCATGGCCAGCCGTAGAAAAATGCTTATTGAAATTCTCAGTAAATTCTCAGTACATACAGTATACACACTCAGAAAGATCAGTTCAATATCCTGTAGTATTGTCAAGTTTAGTGTTAAGGTGGGGTTGTGTGTGCAGTAGTTGAGCACCAATGTGCGTGTTGAGAGAACCTACCAAACTTGAGGGATACTTGTCTCCCAAAACAGAGCTCAGGGCCCCATACCATACATACAGTGTGAGTACATCAAAGGTCCCTCCAAATATGTTCTAAACAACACGTGAAAACTTGGAAGGTTACTGATGTGCAACATTGTGAATAATTCTGTCTGAAATTACTGGCAATTACGCATGTTCGGCTGCTGTAATCTCTTTCAGATAGCGCACCGGCCATAAAATCTGAAATGTTGAGTGGAAATTAAGATGGTGGCTTCTTCAGCACACACAACACTGAAAGTGTCGTACTCAGGATGTTTGTTAAAATGTTGACTATTAATCATAGAGTTATTTTGAAGAATACTGTACTTGAATATCACTTCTGTGTTCAATGTTTTTTTTACTCCATGGTAACCAGATTTTTCTGGCATGGCAGAAAACAGTGCTGGAGTCCTCAATGATAAGTGTTATCTCATAAGTATTTGTGGTCACACTGTGTGTTTAAGAAAACCTTTAGGGTTAGGCAGGTAGCAGGTAGGCCTAATTAATTAGTCTTCTACATAAAAAATCGAATAATTTTCAAGACATCTTTCAATACTAAAGATGCCCAACAGTTTTGTCTACCTGCTTATTGTTGCATTGCGAGAGCAGAGTCCCCTGGTTGTGTGACTGGTGTCTTTATGATCGTTGGAACAGCATTTATACTCCCCTGTGTATTTATTTGGACAGTGAAGCTAAAACTTTCAATTTGGCTTTATACTCCAGAATTTTGGATTTGAGATCAAATATTTCGTATGAGAAGATACAGTATACAAAAGAAAATATATAAGTTTAGCTTGATATAAATGGCACAAACATTACTTACTCACTAGCTTAATGCACCATATAATAACACTAGTACTCTATTAAAGGTGTTTAAAGCTACAATTTTTTATTAATTAAAACATCATCCCCACCACAATTTCACAAAAAAGCTGAGGGAAGGGGCTGGTGAAATGCAACTACTCTCAAATCCATAGTTTACGCTATGGATGCAAGGACTGACCATCCATGATATCAAAATTATAGGTTTCACATCTTAAAATCTCACTTTCACATTTGGAATTGCAAGTTCACGTGTGAAAAACAATCACGTGGAAGTTTTTCACATATGAAATTGCAAATGTGATATTCACGTATGATTGTTTTTCACATGTGAAAATACAATTCCATATCTGAAAGTGAGATTTTCACATGTAGTGTTCTCTTACATGTGAACCTGCACATTTGAATTTTACATGTGAACTTGCAATTCCACATGTGAAAGTGAGATTTTAAGATGTGAAACCACAACATCTGAGCTGAAAACGTGTTATTCTCCTCACTTGTGAAAAACTAGTGTTAACATGTAATCACGTGAAATTTAAGCTCAACATATGAAAATGGCTATTTCACATGTGAAAATGTTATAAGGGGATACAAAACAAAAACAAACAATGAGAAATCATGTGATAAGGCATTTACTAGGATCTTCCAAACAGAAGCATGTGCTGTGAATTGCTGATTGATTGCTTGGACAAAAAAAGTATATTGTTTTTTCAGTTTATCCATGTACAGTATCATGTCATGTCATGTTAATAATACGTTATATAAGCTTTATGATGCATAGACAGCTCCTGTAAAACACTCCCATTGTCTGTATGTCTGTCAGCTTATGTATAGAGGATTTTAGCTGAAGACAATCTCCAAAGGCAGAGGTAGCATGCTCATGGTGCATTCCTTGTGAGGACTACTCAGTAATTATGCTGGGTTATCATTAAGTGGTCCATTTGGAGTGTTAAAACCACTGGTCAAGGTTAAGTGTCTGTAGGCTAGTTCCCAGTTCTCTGTTCCCACACAAACCACTGCACTTTTTAGAGGACTGAGGATGCCCCCTACCCAATATACAAATGGTATAAAACTGTATAACTTCATTTGAAAAGAAGCACCACAGAACACATTCTGCTATTGCTGCAAGTTGTTCAGTTCATGCAGTCATCAGCCTTTTCACACACACCAGAAGAAGGATTAGGAACTTGTTTGTATATCTTTAGCAAACCAAGGCAAGTATTTAGCCGACTAACCATGGCAGTTATTGACAGTTATTGATAATTGCAGATTTACTTTCCAGGTCACTCCTGTGGAGGTTATGACCTTTTGTTGCCTTTGGCTGTTGACGTCGGTGTGACATTACTTAAAACTGTTGAAGTTCCCATTCAGTGAAGAGATTTCTAGATGAGAAAGTGACTCTTTATTTATGTTTTTCAGTTATATGGGGGAAAAACATGAACCATGATTTTGGCTAAGTGGCCTGCTACTTTTGAGTTCAGTAAGTAGAAGCCAAGGTTAAATGATTTAGTTAACCTAATGATCTTCTCAACTTGAGTCTACATTTAGAATTTACTTTCAACTTTTTATTCAACCCCCCAAAAAATTGACAATGGACAAATTGTTATTATTTTTCACAAATGATAACAAAATTTGCATTGTCTACCAGTAATTTACTAAAACCTTTAGAAAGAATGCCCTCTAGTGGCACCAGGAATGCAACATGCGGTGATGCTGATGGAGGCCTGTTTCTGAGCCTTGAATAAGGATTTCTATAACACACTGTATTGTATTTTAGGCTATATTATAACGCATAGGTTACATTGCACAACTATAAACACATAAAAAATGTTGCAACGTGGCATTACAGCTGCGGACGACATTGGTTTCCTCGGGCTCTTAAACAAAGGCTCTTACACCAACGACTACAGGGCAGAGATTGAAGGATTTAGTCAGATGGTTTGATGAACATCACCTACAACTGAATTTGGGGAAAAAAACAAAGGAGATGATCCTTGACCCTAAGTCCATTGGGGACCACAGCCCCATAGAGGTACAAGGAGAGAACATTGAGCAGGTGAACTCACACAAATACCTGGGGGTCCACATTGACAGTGGGCTGTGCTGGCGCACCCATATGGAGAATGTGTGCTCACGCATCCAACTGCTCTTGCACTTCCTGTGTCAGCATTGTTACATGCTTTGATAAGCCCAAATATTAACACTGACCAAGACAGCAGGGGAGATTATATGCATGACACTTTCTTCCTCTTGTCCAGGACATTTTCGAGGAGACCATCATCAGACAGGCCAGACAGGTCATATCGAACCCATCACATGCACTGAACACAGAGTTCCAGCTGATGCCATCGAGGAGGCGTTATATGGTGCCACTGCCTTTATACAATCTGGACAGATATAAACATTTGTTTGTCCCTCTGTCAATAAAACTGCTTAACAGCAGGGGAGACAGAGACAGACGAGGGTGACCGCAATGACGGACTGGAGCTTGGCCTATAGTATATTATATATCATAATGCAATCACATATTTCAGGGCTAACTGGCCTTGTTTACGACACATGACATACAAGGTACTACTATAACAAGATTAATTAAGTTTTAATAATGCTCTATGTAGCCATAATGTCATGTTTATGACATACGTATAGATCGTTACAATGTGGCCAAGATATGGCACCTAATACTGTAGATGCTGCCAGCATCAGGGAACATCATAATAAAGCAAAAAAGTTAGCTGTGATGTATTTATAACATTATACAGGTTCATAATGTTCTTTAGACTGCACTTTAATTTATAGGAGCTATGAATATATTTATATTTCATTATGAAAAAAATATACCCTAAAGTACTCGGGGTAAAGTTACTCAAATTGCTTATCCATTTCTTACGTTCTTATAGTAAAGTGTAACATTTGATCTTTCATTGTATGTAGTCTTTATCATACTATACGACAGCAAGATGTTACAATATAATTTGGGTACATTTACACAAATCTAATCCATATACATGACATAAACTGTCATTGAACGTTTGTCTCATAAAAATATCACTGTTTGTGATTCATGTGGAACAAATATTCATGGTTTAAAACATTTATTTCAGAGGTCTAGAATTGTTACGGGTTACGCCTGTGTTGTAAATAACTACACTTCTACCCCTTGAAATGGTGTTACTGTAGCTAGCCAATGAGATAGCTCAATTTGCTGATGGTGAACCAAATGCAGGCTGGTCCCTTTAAATGGGTGAGAGTGAACAGTGATCCGAATCAGTCAGCTGCACTGTCGGCCATGTGTCCCTGCGTCCTCCTCCCCTCTCATTCAGCCTTTTCCAAACGACAACATCTCCCCCTCCCTCTTAAACCCTGCTCCTGCTCCCGCTCTGCTTTGCTCTGCTATGCTCCGAGTGCAGTCATTTCTAGTGCAGAGAAATGTCCCTGGTGACAATGAAGGATGACGCAGGCTCTCCCTCTCTCTTTCTCTCTTTCTTTTTCCTTTCTCTCTCTCCTTCTTTCCCAATAGCTCTATATCTCTCCTTGTTCTCCCTCTCTTGTTCCTTCTCCCTTTCTCCTTGCTCTCTCTCTCGCTCTCTCTCTCCTCACTCACCCTCCCTCCCTCTCCCTCTTCCCCGGCACTGCAGTGCTGGTTGTGATTGCACACACACGCGCACACACACACGCCACACACCACACACACACACGCTCTCACACAGCGGAGTGTAGCTGAGAGACAGGGACTGCAGCAGCATGCACCAGCCGCGTCTGATCTGTGTGGTGACATGAGGAAGAAGAACTGGGAAGAGGATATAGCATAGCAGTGTCTTACACAACCCAACCCCCATGCGTACGGTCGCTACATCTCTGCTCTGCAGCAGTGGCAACGGTGCATTTCAAGAGCGGACAGCTTATGTTATCTTCCCCCTCTGACTGCACTGCCTCTGCATCCATCCCATTCACTCTGTTCCTCCCACTCCACCTCTTCCTCATCCTCCCAACCACGGCATCATTAGGCAGGACTACAGACCGTCCGGGATCACCAACGGCAATCACTGGATGCTCAGGTTTGCCCTCTCTGAAGGAGTCGTGGTGGAAATGCTAAATCATCATTACCTCCATTAACAACCGGATTCTAATCTAGCTCAGGAGACAAGGAGAAAAAAAACACCCCAAACAACGAAAAAGGAGTCTTAGATGTTTGTGACGCTCTTTGTCGGCGCTGTTGGGTAGTTGATTCGTTTCTTCTATTTGCTTGATTGTTTTTATCTTCTCTGAGACTGGCTAGCAGGCACTGCAGCACCAGGAAGGACTGCAGGAGCCGTGAAGGGTAGGGCATGAGGACCCAGGGGCGAGCCAGCGGAAGGGCTTGAGCTACCATTGCAGCCCCTGCTGCTGCTGAGGTGCTTATCTTGATTTTTTTTCTCCAGAAAGGGCGGCTGGTTGGGGTGGGTTGTGACAGTGCAGGTACTCAGGACCCTGCAGAGCGGAGTGGGTGGCTCTGGCATAGAGGAGCCAGGCAGGGAGGCAGGACGTCCTGTGGGAAAGGAGGAGAGAAGAGAAGAAGAAGGGCTGGCTCAGGCTCGGGCCCCTGATGGTGGCTATTTTTATCTCCCCTAGCTGAGTGATTGGGGACAGCCGGTAAAGAGAAAGATGCTTATGGGTGCGGGACGAGACACGGCGCGGGATGAGGCCCAGAAGCTTCACCGGAAATGGCTGAAGCACCAGGCCTTCATGACCGAGCTGGCCCGCAACAAAGAATGGCTGGCCAAGATAGAGCAGGTGAGTGGAGAAGGGAGGGGAGAGGGTAGTGGGAGGAGGTCAGAGAGGGCAGGTGAATGGAAGGTGCTGGGGGAGGGTAGTGTGAGCACATGATTGAGAGAGGGTAGTGGGTGTGTGCGTGGGGGGGTAGCAGTGTGTGTATGTGCGTGTAAAGGGATGATGGGCGATAAGACACATCAGACGGTGGATGGGATGTTGGGGGGGGCGGTGTCATTACTCCATTTTGAGTAAACTGTAAACAAATGTTGTTATATGCTTCTACTAAGGACATCCAGAATTTCAAGTTCAAGGTTATAAATGTGAAAGCTGTATTGTTTTCTGCATGAATGGTGCAGTAAATCATAAGAAAGGTATTTTTCCATTGCCTTTTCAGCTACGTACTAACATTGGATTCTATTTGCGCAGTGTTTCCTCCTCAAAATATTTCTTATTAAGAATTGGATGAAACCTGTGAACAACTTGACAGCAAGTGGGCAATCTATCAAACCTGTGTGATACTGCCAACATTCATGGCCTTGTTTTATGAATATACCGCCAAGTCTTTATTAATAGCGTAGCTCTGTACAATAGGAAATGGTTTGTATGGTAACTAGATAGGCCTACAGCAAAAACATTTATTTAACATTTATTTAACTAGGCAAGTCATTTAAGAACAAATTCTTATTCATAATGATGGCCTACCCCGGCCAAACCCTAACCCGGACGACGCTGGGCCAATTGTGCAACGCCCTATGGGACTCCCAATGCCAGCATCCCAGTTCTCCACTGCTGTCAACAGTGAAGAGAACCCACACCTGGGTCGTGTTCAGTAGAGAGAACATTTTTCGAAACAGGAAGAAACTGGGAGGTACTAGCTGAACTTGTCCAATAAGAACAAGCCTTGGTGTTACCGTGAGCCCTACTGACCACGATACAAGTGTACTTTAACCACACTGCTGCAGAGAAGCCTGGTGGGAGGCTCATGTGTGTGCTTCACGTTTGAATCAGTTGATTTAACCCAGAATTCCAAAATGACCCCTAGCCCCTACACCTAAGGCACTCCTGTGGAACTGGAGGATGGTATAGGTGTAAGTAATATGACACAAATTCCACACAGCCAATCAGAAGGCCTGGTGAAAAAATTGCCATACCAAATCCTTTCAGATCTACAAGGGTTAAGAGTCAATTTAGAAAAAATCTACCCATTCCAGGAAAAGGTCTGTGTGGTTTGTAAAAGTGTTCAGTGCAAGTTATTTGATTGAGGGCTAGGCAATACTGTGAGAATTAGCTTATCTAGCCCACATACCCTTTTGAATGCTTTCTTGACCAATGTTGACTCAATTTATTGAGGCCCATCAAGAGAGAAATACAATAGATTGGATGTGAAAACAGCACTTGATCAACATGGTATGTAGGATCTAGCTAACTAATTATTGTGGATAACACCATTTTAAAAGCTCTATGAGTTAGTTAGATGTCTTGACGCTAAACATGAAATGTCCTGAGCTTTTTTGCAAGAACGTGATTTAACCTCAGTTCGCGTATGTTTTAAGATTGATATTTAATGGATTTCAATGCATTCTGGTAAATCTGTTTTGTTATTGTAGAGGTGTACTGAAATCATTTATTCATCAAGCTCATAAGCAGAGTATGTATCTTTTCACTTCCAAAATCGCATTGAATGTTTTGGCATGATAAACTCAATCACCTCTAATTTACAAAAAGTATTCTGTTGCTATATATCCAAATGCAGAAGTTATTGATCACACATTTCATATAAATCTAAATGATATACCACTGAGATGTTAATATGATATAGTAGATGTTAAACGTGAAGTGGTGAATGAATGATTGAGACTGAGAGCCCCTCACCATACCATACGTATCAGAATGCTCACATGGCCATCTTGCTTGTCCATGCAGGAAATGTGTCATGCAGTGTACCATGCAAGACTAGGCCCCCCTTCATGAGCCTGATGCTGCTCAAGATTCTGTCCTGCAGCCAAAGGCAAAAGGGCTTTGTAGAGGATCTAGGTTTGACGCCCTTTTCATGAGCACGTCTTTGTTTATTCTAGATGTGGCTGTAAAATTCAATTGGATTATATTATAATAGGTGCAGTGAAATAACTGATCAATCCAACGGGGAATAAAAGTAGTCAGAGGAGATGTCCTTAGTTGGAGCTGCAGTACCAAACAGTTAATCGCCATCCGTCCAACACTGACGAATCTTTGGAAAGGCCAGGGCCATGTTCAGTAGGACATAACGTTCTACTGAACAGGCATACCTCTCCGTCTTGTAGAGTAGGGATTGGAGCTGGTTCTTAAATGATTGATTTTTGGGAGTGAGGATGTACTCGGTGCTGTTGTGTCTGTTGGTAGAGTAGATATAATATGTACATGCATAAAAAAGCCCTTTCATATTCAGTATCGGATGTTAGTGACCTACATTTCATACCTGTGTAAGATATACTATCTTGGATGAAAGCATCTTACAATTAAGTATGCATTGTTTATTATTTACATACATCTACAAATGGCTGTGAAACATCTACTAGTGGCACAGGGAGGCCCTAACTCTAGAACAACAGCTCTGGTCAAAGTGAAAATGGAGTGAAAAAGGGTACCGGCTCTGCTTCGGAATCATCAGGCTATTTGTTTAACCTCTCATGCCATACACCAGATAGATACAGTACATCGAATGAGTGGACATGGAGTGCAGAAGATGGCTGCTCTGTCTGTGGTGAATGCATCCACAAGGCTGACTAGCGGGATTTCTCAAGGGCTCTGTCTCTGCTAACCCCACACAGAGTGTTACAGAGACCCTCATGTCTCGCTACTCTCACTAACATCACTTAATCGGCCCCCACCTCTCCTTCTTCCTCTCCCTCTCTCGTTACCTGGGAGACTGGGGAGAAAAGATTACGCTGCGGCCTGGTGCGATTAGAAAACTCTGTGTCCTTTTGGAACGGTTACTGCCCTGGCCCATGCCTCTGCTCTCCCACTGTACTTACTCAGCAGATGGGCCTGAGCCCCAGCTTGGAGCTCTGAGCTGGGGCTGGGCATGAGCTCGGAGCTCTGATCTGGGGCTTAGGACTGAGCTCGGACCTCTGAACTGGAGCTCTTTCGGTGGAGGCCTCTTCAGTCCCCTGGGGACGCTTGTCTGTAGCAAAGAGAGGACTCTGGGTTTTACTTAAGGCTGACCTTGTGGCAATGCTTTGCCAATGGCTCAGGGGTCAAACGCTGTGTAAACACAGACAACACAAAAATACTTATCCATCTCGAGCATTTTACACTGTTTAACAAAAGCAGACGACAGGATCGCATGTCCGTTGATTTGGTCTGGTGTAGCTATTTTTAAACTATTGGTTTGTGAATCTGAATTTTAGTCAGTGTTGTTTTGGTTTCTCAGAGTAGTAGCTAGAATCTATCTACACCAGTGGAGGCTGCTGAGGGGAGAGCGGCTCATAATATTGTCTGGAATGGAGTGTAATGGATGGAATGGCGTGAATGGAATGGTATCAAACACATGAAAACTATGTCTTTGATACCATTACATTTACACCATTCCAGCCATTATTATGAGCCGTTCTCCCCTCAGCAGCATCCACTGCTACACACCCACTTGAGAAGCCATGTAGAGTGATTCCTCACGAAACCCAGACAAAAGAAGACCATGATTTTGGGGATTTTCACAAAATGGAATCCATAGAATAGTCCGTTAAACAAAGGATTGTTGACAAATATTTGACATTTGTATCTAAAAGCATAATTGAGAAATAATTTATTAAAGTTGCCATATTAATTATATTTTGGCCTTACCCAGGCCTCCTTTAATACTCTATAGTGTTTCATCTGTAGGTGCTACAAAGCAAACATTGGTGTCATGTCCCACTGGGCACAGACGTCAGTTCAACGTCTAGTTTTGATTTACATGTGGTTGAGTTGTCAACTAATGTGAATTTAACGTGAAATCAACAAAAAATGTCACCATGTCATTGGATTTAGGTTGAAGGTTGGGTGAATAAAAGACGAAATGCCCCTTGCGTTGATGACTTTTTGCAAATCCAATTAATTTCCGACGTTGATTCAATGTCATCACATCGTTTTTTTGGCGTTGAAATGATGTGGAAACAGCATTGATTTAACCAGTTTTTGCCCAGTGGGATGAAGCTTTACCGCTTGCTCTGTAATATGAGTAGTATTTGGATTTCAAAAAGTATTTTTTTTACATTACAATTATTGGCACCCCTGTTTTCAATACTTTGTGCACCCTCCCCTTGCAAGGATAACAGCACTAAGCCCTTTTCTACAATGTTTTATGAGATTGGAGAACACTGGGAGAGATCTTAGACCATTTCTACATACAGAATCTTTCCAGATCCTTGATATCAATCGGTCTACTCTTGTGGACTGCCCTCTTCAATTCAAGCCACAGGTTTTCAATGGGGTTCAAGTTCATAGACTGAAATGGTCATTACAAAATGTTGATTTTGTGGTCAATTATCAATTTCTTTGTGAATTTTGATGTGTGCTTGGGGTCATTGTCTTGCTGGAAGATCTACCTGTGGACAAGTTTCAGCCTCCTGGCAGAGGCAACAAGGTTTTTGACTAAAATGTCCTGGTTACTATGTACTTGGTCGAGTTAATTATGTTGTTGACCTTAACAAGGGCTCCAGGACCAGCAGGCCCATACATCAAAGATCCACCACCATATTTTACAGTAGGTATGATGTTTTCTGCATATGCATCCTTCGTTTGATACATACCTGCCACCACTGTGTGGCTAAAACCTCTACATTCACCTAATATGACCATAGCACCTGTTTCCAATCCAAGTGTCAATGCTGTTTAGCAAACTCCCAGTGTTTACATTTGTTGGTCACTCTTAATAAAATAATAAATTCTGCCAACCCTTACAAAGAGCATGTTGGCATGGAGGTGGCGTCGAATTGTAAATTAAGACATTTGGTGACCCCGAGATGGGACCAAGTATTGCAATTCTCCAACTTTGGCCCTTGGATTTTTCTTTGCCTCCAGAGCCATCTTCCATACTGTACGTGGGGACAAGATACACATGCATCAAGGAAGTTTATGTCTGTTCCAGTTGGTTTACACTTCTTAAATTGATTTTAGTGGAACAGGAAGCCATGTAAGGCCACAATTCAATGTCTTAAGTTAATGCAGATTTAATTTTGTTTGATTTCATTTATAACAATGTTTAGGGTGGCCAATCATTTTGACACCTCTCTTTTTGAGAACAAAAGTATTACTTATTAAAGAAAATGTCTTTATATGAGCAATTGTATTCGTATAAAATAATATATATATATATATATATATTTTTTAGCATACAATATTGCTTAGTATTTGTGTTATAGGTTTTATACATTATTTTTTGCTAATCTTTATCAATCGTGCCAATGATGTTGGAGGTGAATATGTGCTTGTCAGTGTGCTTGTCAAGATGCATAGTGTATTTACATAGGTGTATGTGTGTATGTACTGTAGGAATGTATTGGTCCCATGTCTAATGTATTGCCCTGACATCCCCCTCTCCTTTGCTCTTCCTCACTCTCCTCTCATATCTCCCTCTCCTCCTTTTTCTTTCTTTCTGTCCTTCTCATTTCTCTCTCCTCTCCATTTCCTCTCCTCCCCTCACACTGATGTGTCTTCTTCCTTCTCTCTCCCTGTGTGTCAGTGAAGACGAGGGAGAGGGGAGAGAAAGAGACCTAGCCTGCTTTCTGCCTGCTCTGCATTATGAGAGGAGAAGAGAGAGGCAGAGAAAAAGAGAGAGGGAGAGAGAGCGAGGGAGAGAGAGAAAAAGAGAGAGGGAGAGAGCGCTAGCAGCAGTTAAGCAGAGAGACTGTGCCAAGAGGAGAAATGCAGCACTGCATTATGAAAGCCACAGGATAGGCCCAGCTCGCTCTGAGAAACCTATAGGAGAGAGCTATACAGGAAAGGAGATACAGGAGAGAGAGGGAGAGAGAGAGACCAAGATTTACAGGATGAAATATGTTGTATTCTGGGTTACTATGCATTTCCCTGCAATAGTACAATAGATAGCAACACCAGTTATTATCATTTAGTAGGGTATTTAGAACAAAGGACCAATTTGATCCAAGCTTTTCTTCAAACGGGGTTGACTTGAAAACAAACATTGCACTAGGCAGGTCTCTATTAGACTTTCGGTTTTGAAGGTCTGCTACGTGTGTACAATACAGGACTTTATGTCGGTTTCACTACACATTTTCCCTTTGCTTCCTTACGGCTGACTGACATTCAGTGGTCCTTGATAGAGATGACGAGGAAACGTCTGATATGAACACTTGTCATAGGAAACACCTCCTGTTCCTCTCAGTCGGAGCATGGGAGGAGACTTTGCATGCGGATTCTATTTCAGGAGACTTGGAGTGGAGCCACAGAGAGAGCTCCATCAAAACACACACACACACACACACACACACACACACACACACACACACACACACACACACACACACACACACACACACACACACACACACACACACACACACACACACACACACACACACACATACATACATACATACATACATACATACATACACACACACAGAGAGAGAAGGAAAACGCCACAAGCTTTGATCTCTCTCTCTACATCTAGACTCCCCTACGTATTTATTTGGACAGTGAAGCTAAGATGTTTAATATGGATCTATACCACCATTGTGGATTTAAAATCAAGTGTTTTATATGAGGCGACAGTACAGAATGCCAGCCCTTATTTATTTGAGGGTATTTTCATATATATCTCTGTTATACCATTTAGAAATTAAAGCACTTTATGTATCTAATCCCCCCATTTGAAGTTACAGTGCCTTCAGAGAGTATTCACGCCCCTTGACTTTTTCCACATTTTGTTGTGTTACAGCCTGAATTTAAAATATATTAAATTGAGATGTTTTGTCACTGGCCTACACACAATACCCAGTAATGTCAAACTGGAATTATGTTTTTAGAAATGTTTAGAAATGAATAAAAATGAAAAGCTGAAATATCTTGAGTCAATAAGTAAGTATTCAACCCCTTTGTTATGGCAAGCCTTAAGTTCAGGAGTAAAAATGTGCTTAACAAGTCACATAATAAGTTGGACTCACTCTGTGTGCAATAATAGTTTTTAACATGATTTTAAACACTAACATCTCTGTGACCCACGCATACAATTATCTGTAAGGTCCCTCAGTCGAGCAGTGAATTTCAAACACAGATTCAACCACAAAGACGAGGGAGGTTTTCCAATACCTCACAAAGAAGGGCACCTATTGGTATTTCATTTTTTTAAAGAAGAAGCAGACATTGAATATCCCTTTGAGCATAGTGAAGTACACCCAGTCACTACAAAGATATGTGCGTCCTTCCTAATTCAGTTGCCGGAGCAGAAGGAAACCGCTCAGGGATTTCACTGAGGCCAACTGTGACTTTAAAACAGTTACAGATAATAATGATGAGTGAGAATGTTACAGAGGCATAAATATCAAACCCCCCAAAAAATGCTAAACACTCCCCTTATTGGTAATGGTGAGAGGGGCATGTTTTGGGGGCATGATCTTTGCGCATCTGTAACTTTCTCACTCATCATTATTCCAGATTCATTCATGATTATCCGTAATCACATCTGCATCCACATTAGAAGTATTAAGAAATATGTTATATTCTTGTTTACAATAAAAGTGACTCCAAAATGACACAATACATTATTTACCATTCAGTTCTATTGGGTACAACATAATCCAAAACACTACCAAAACCATCTGTAAATGTATCCAAAAGGTTTGCAGTGTCACAAGCTTTGTAGTCATTGCGTGCTAGGAATATGGAACCAAATACAAAACTTTAACTAAATGTAATACACTATAAGGGAATTTGTCCAAATACTTATGGCAACTTCAAATGGGGAGACTAGATACATAAAGTGTCTAAACAGTAAAACAGATACACTACATGACCAAAGGTATGTGGACGCCTGTTCGTCGAACATCTCATTCCAAAATCATGGGCATTAATATGGAGTTGGTCCCCGCTTTGCTGCTATAACAGCCTCCACTCTTCTGTGAAGGCTTTCCACTAGATGTTGGAACATTGTTGCGGGGACATGCACTGATGTTGGGCGATTAGGCCTGGCTAGCAGTCGGCATTCCAATTTATCCCAAAGGTGTTCGATGGGGTTGAGGTCAGGGCTCTATGCAGGCCAGTCAAGTTCTTTCACACTGACAAACCATTTCTGTATGGACCTCGCTTTGTGCACAGGGGAGTTGTCATGCTGACACAGGAAAGGGCCTTCCCCAAACTGTTGCCACAAAGTTGGAAGCACAGTATCGTTTAGCATGTCATTGTATGCTGTAGCATTAAGATTTCCCTTCACAGGAACTAAGGGGCCTAGCCCGAACCATGAAAAAAATGATTCATCATTCCAGAGACAGCGTTTCCACTGCACCAGAGTCCAATGGTGGCGAGCTTTACACCACTCCAGCCGATGCTTGGCGTTGCGCATGGTGATCTTAGGCTTGTGTGCGGCCATTCCATGAAGCTCCCGACAAACCATTATTGTGCTGATGTTGCTTCCAGAGGCAGTTTGGAACTCAGTTGTCAGTGTTGCAACCGAGGACAGATGATTTTTACGTTCCACGTGCTTCATCACTCGGCGGTCCCGTTCTGTGAGCTTGTGTGGCCTACCACTTCACGGCTGAGCTGTTGTTGCACCGAGACTAGACATTTCCACTTCACAATAACAGCACTTACAGTTGGCCAGGGCAGCTCTAGCAGGGAAGACATTTGACGAACTGACTTGTTGGAAACGTGGCGTCCTATGATGGTGCCACGTTGAAAGTCACTGAGCTCTTCATTAAGGCCATTCTACTGCCAAAGTTTATCTATGGCGATTGCATGGCTGTGTGCTCAATTTTACACACCTGTCAGCAGTGGGTGTGGCTGAAATAGCCAAATCTACTACTTTGAAGGGGTGTCCACATACTTTTGTATATATAGTGTATGTATGGAAATACCCTCAAATAAAAGGTGACATTCTTTACTGTTGCTTCATACTAAACATTTGATCTCAAATCTAAAATGCTGGCGCAAACAGCAAAATTAAACTTCTAGCTTCCGCTGTCCAAATAAAAACACCTTTTGGCATTTCTAGAGCCATCGTGGCCTTGCTCATGTGTTGACTTAGATTCAGGGACAAAGATGATAAATGAACCACACATTTGTTATAGCCCAGAGTTTGAACAAAAGATGTGACATTTGGGGTTGTCTTGGTGTTTTTGACCAGACGTAACATCGGTTGTTCAATCAAAAGGTATTTTTCTTCTTTTTTTCCTAAACAACCTTTCAGTTAGGGTCATGACCTTTAAACTAGTGCTGATCGGTTATTTCTCTGATTTTAAACAACTAATTGACCGACGGCGGTTAAATTATTTGAATTCCATTTAGTTCAGTTTTTTTGTGTGAGCTCAATGTGCACATTGCAGTTTCTCTAGAGATAACTCATATCCAGCCTGAACTGTGTGATGTAGTAGGGAGTTGTGGTTTCTAACAGGCCAATATTCTACATAGTTTAGTGCATAAAATGGGTTTTTAACTATAATGCCCATAATCCATTGCACATATACTTGTCCAGTCTGTTTATTTTAGGCCTGCTACTGAAGAGAGAAGAATGCAGGATAGTGAGGGGATATAGAGAGCAGCTGTTGCTTCACGATCTCACCTGAAAATACATGATCTAAGTGATTGATAGTTGGCATTCAGCAGTCATAAAAGTATGCCTTTTTACTTTGAAGAACTACAAAATAGTGATTTTGTCAGACAGCATAGGCAGCAGTTCTATAGAAATGGGATGAATTGGAATGAAATAATAAAGTAATCAAATAAACAAATGTAATATACACAGCAACTGAAATATTTTATTAAAGTAATGTGAACAAATGATGGTTAATAAGTGATAAGCACTAATGGGCAGTCACTACCATCATGGGACTTTGATTGTTTTATTTATGTGTTGTTACAGCATTCAACCCACATAATTGAAAGCGAAAGCGAAACCCGTGATTGTTTTTTAGTAATCGAACCGAAACTGAACCGACCTCAAAAAGCATGAATTGCTCAGCACTACTTTAAACAGAGACCGTGCTGTGCTTTTCTGTGGTGACTTCAAAAGTTTATGCTTTGGAATGGCTGGGATCCATAGCCTTTTATTGAGACACTGTAGACTTGTGTGCAGACACAGGATGATTTTCATGGAATTCATGTAAAATCAACCTAAAATCAACCTGATTGAAAAGCTTGCCCTACAACCAAGAATCTTTAAATGGCCATGATGAACAAAAGTATGACATTACAGAAGATCAATCCACCTACGCATAGACAGCAATAGAGAGACATGAAACGTTGTCTATGCTTCAATCTGCTGCAGTCATCCTGCACATTTCACACTATGCTTTGTTAGCCAGATCTGGTCATATTAGGCTTGGGTTTATTCATTTCATATTTTCTGGCATTATGCACCAAAGAGTAGTACTGTATGGAGATTGTAGCCTATATCTGAGAGATTTTCAGCATACTGTACTAAACGAGCAACAATCAGCACAGCCAGTGAGTAACATCCCTCCAAGGGAAAGCTGACATTATACTAGTGTACATGTTGGAGAGAAGCATGAAATCTCTCAGTTGAGAAATCCGACAGTTCATTACTTTATTTAACATCTGAGTTTGATTTTAACACAGTACCAGCAGGGTGCCTTTACCATTACGACAATGGTACATGATAAAAACGGCATATCAACTGAACTATCTCAGCTTATATTTAACCATACGAACAGTGAAATGAATTGTTGGCCATGTAAATGACAGTAGTTAGGATAAACTAAAACTAAGAAAATAACTTTGGTAGTGCAGATACTGTATGTAACCACCGTTCTCTCTCTCTCCTCTATGTGCCTTCAGGAGGGCCAGGAGCTGATCGATGAGAAGCCGGAGTTGCGTTCGGTGGTGCAGCAGAAGCTGGAGGAGATCAGGGAGTGCTGGACGGACCTGGAGAGCACCACCAAGGCCAAGGCCCGAGCTCTGTTTGAGAACAACAAGCCAGAGCCGGTGGTGAAGAGCTACTCAGACCTGGACCACCAGCTCTCTGGCCTGGAGAAACAGCCCCCTCAGCTGGAGCAGGCTCACCATCTGCCCACCTTCAATGAGCAGCTGCATAAATTCCAGGTGTCTATCTATGGAGGCTGCTGAGGGGAGAACGGCTCATAATAATGTCCGGAACACAGCAAATGGAATGGCATCAAACACATTGAAACCATGTGTTTGATGTATTTGATACCATTCCACTGACTCCGCTCCAGTCATTACCACGAGCCCGTCCTCCCCAATTAAGGTGCCACCAACCTACTGTGGTGTCTGTTTACTGTTATAGTTTGTTCTTTATGTTTTTTGTTTTAAGGCAGTTATTTTGTGACAAAGACTTTGTGCTTTGGACAACTTATATCAGAACATGGAGACTACATTTAAGAGTGTAACACAACACATTTCAACTACATTTTCAATGAGTTTATGTAATCTTTACAATCCATTCTACTGTCTGTTAATGCTATAGAAGCCGTTGTTGGGATTTTTCTGTGCCAAGTTCCCGCCCACCAGCCACTAGGCTGGTTGACATTAAAGAATGCACCGTATGCTTTGTTCTTAAAGCCGTCTAACCCATTACATAACGTTGAAACACAACACACACATAAGAAAATAGCTGAAAGTGCTGTTCAAGCCCATGTGCTGTGTGTTTGGGGCATCAGTCTCTCATCATCTAGCTCTAACATGACCTTTCCTTCCCTCGGGCTGGCCTTCCTCAGTCTCAGATGGGGGACTTGTACAAGGACGTAGGGGAACTAGGGTCCCTCCAGGGGGTGTGCCTCCCCCAGCGAGGCAGCCTGGTGAAAGGCGGGGAGGGAGAAGGGGGCGAGCAGCCAGCTGTGGTGGAGACCCGTATCGTGCGTCTCATCGAGCCCCTGAAGGAGAGACGTCGCATCCTGCTGGCCTCCAAGGAGATGCATCAGGTCGCCCAGGACCTAGAGGAAGAGATAGTGAGTGACTGACACACTTTATTACTCCATGGTGCCTCCAGCCTTTCTTACTCTATCTATCCCTCTCTTCCTGGCATAGCTTAATCTATCCATATATTCAGTTTGTTTCTATCCTATAGCCTCATAAGGTCTCTAATATGTTTTTCTAAATGTTTCTTATGTTATATGGCCAAAGGTTTAATATGTCTCCCATCCTTGATCAATTAAACCACCAGGCTCTCCTATCAATGAGATAGGTATGTACAGACAGTCACTGATGACAATTTGCTGATGTTATAGCTGTGGATCCAGGAGCGGCTTCCTCTGGCTTCCTCTAAGGATTACGGAAACAACCTGCAGAGTGTTCAGCAGCATGTCAAGATCAACCAGGTGAGAGACAGATTACCTCTATACAAGCACACAACACTATCTCCCCACAGCACAGTATCAACTCAATCACTAGCCCTGCTCAGCTCAGAACTAACTACAGTCCCCACAACACTAAACCATGGTTGTGTTCAGTAGGGAACACGGCCACACATTTTTGGTGAAGGAAAACGATAGTACCTCCCCAGATACTACCTCCCCATTTCACTCTGTTTGGAGGCGTTTTCTTCCAGCTGAAAATGACCCATGTCTCTTATTGGTCCGTCAGACGCTGCAGAGGGATCTGCAGGGTCGCCAGGCGCGGGTTGAGGAGGTGTTGGACAGGGCAGGGATCATCGCCTCTCTGCGGACCCCCGAGGTGGACTTTGTGCGCGAGGGGGCAGGGCACGTGCGTCAGCTTTGGGAGGTGCTGAGGCTAGAGGCGGAGAGGAGGTCTGTGATGTTGGATGTGGTGCTGCAGGCCCAGCAGTATTACAGCGAGGCGGCCAAGGTCGAGTCCTGGCTGGCAGGCCAGAAACTGCACCTCATCAGCGAGGAGAAGGGTATGGTACGTATGGCTGGCACGGTATCATGAGACTGAACTGGCAGGGTGGGCATGAGACTGGCCCATTGGTTAGTGCACAGTGCTCCAGGAGGACTTTTACCATCATTTGTCTGCTGTGCCTTTCTTTTACAAACAATTTACTTCTGGGTGATGGTTTGTTTGTAAAATGTATGTATCTGTGAACAAGGATTTGGTCCCTAATATGAGGTTCCTCTTGTGTAGGACGAAGCAAGCACCCTGCAGCTGCTGAAGGAGCACCTGGCATTGGAGGCGATGGTGGAGAACTACGCTGAGACAGTGGGCATGCTCTCCCAGCAGTGTCAGAGACAGCTGGAACTGGCACACCCAGACAGGCACGAGGAGACACACTGACAGTCACTCTCAGGCTCAGACTAGATCTAAACACATCCTTCAATACCCACAAACAACGGCTAATTTATTAGTGGAATTTTACCATGGAGCAAATAAAATGATCTCAGTTTGTATAAGCTACAAAATGTCAGTGAATGATCAATTCTCTTACTGTCTACTGTGTAAACATCACCCTCAATATCCCCTCTCTCTGTGGCAGTGAGGGGATCACCAAGCAGCAGTCCCACATAGACCGTCTGTACGTGTCTCTGAAGGACATGGTGGAGCACAGGAAGACCAAGCTGGAGCAGCAGTATTGGATGTACCAGCTCAACAGAGAGGTGGAGGAGTTAGAGAAGTGGATCACTGAGCGGGAGGCCGTTGCCAGCTCCACTGAGCTGGGCCAAGACCTGGAAGATGTCACGGTCAGTCTGTCAATCAATCAGTCAGGCAATCAATCAATCAATTGATGATTCTTGTTCACAATCAGTCCCTGGCAAATGGCATTGTCATGTGTTTATTCAATAAACATTATTTTATGTGAGTATTTGAGTTTTCAAGTGCGCCATAAACACAGAACTGAGTGAGACAAAACAAAATGCAATAAAAATGGCGTCAAAGAAATGGAAATGTGAAATATAATACATGCCCTCTATAACTTTGGTCCCAAGCTTATTTTGGTCTCTCTCTCACACAGATGCTACAAGAAAAATTCACCAAGTTCTGCTCAGAGACAAACAGCATAGGCCAACAGAGGATGGAGCAGGTGAATAAGATGGTGAACGAGATGATAGACTGCGGCCACACGGACGCGGCCACCATAGCTGAGTGGAAGGATGGACTGAACGAGTCATGGGCCGACCTACTGGAGCTCATGGAAACCCGAGGACAGATGCTGACAGCGTCATACCAGCTGCACAAGTTCTTCACCGACTGCAAAGAGGTACAGCTCAGTGTTTCCACAAGATTATTTTCTAGGCGGGGCACATAGGCCCCCAAATCATCATCAAGGTCCTCTTTAACCAAAATGTTTAATTGAAACCAATTGAATCCAAATAAATGTAGGCAGAGGGAAACAGAGCTAGGCAGAGAGGCCTGACCTGCCTGTACAATGGTGAAATAAACCCTAGTACGGCTCGGCTGGATTTATATTAGATAACATCAGACAGCGTAATGTTTGGAGGTGCTGGTAGACCGTAGACAGTGTGGTCTTGCCATTATCCTGATGTGTGAGGTACTATTTCTGAGGGTCTTGTGATGATGATGATGCTGTCTGTCCTGTGCTGTGCTGTAGGTCTTGGTTCAGATTGCGGGGAAGATGAGGCAACTACCAGAGGTGAGGGCGTGCCAAGCCAGCATCGCCAACCCGGCCACGCTGCAGAGGCTCATGCGCTCGTTTGAGCACGCCCTCCAGCTGCTTGTCTCACAGGTGAGTGTAAATTCTTCTATGACCTTGAGGAACATCAATGCTCTCTGGGTCTCCTCTAACACCCATCAGTCAAATAAGTAATTCTCCTGGAGGGCATAAGTATGTTACAGATGTTAACCCCAAGATACACAGTGGAGCCGTAAACAGAATACCATTATGCGTACAGTAGCAAAGATGAAAGATATTGTGCACAGACTCGAGTAATAATTTTGCCTCAACCCTAGCTAGCACACCTGATTAACTTGGCTGTAAACTAAACTGAAGACCAACCATGATTAGATGATGATTTGAGATGACAGAGGCATGTCCTGTGTGGTACTCCAGGTAAGGCAGCTGCAGGAGAACGCGGCCCAGCTGAGGGCCATCTACGCCGGGGAAAAGGCAGAGGCCATCATGAGCAAGGAACAGGAAGTGATGTCAGCATGGAAGGAGTTGCTGGTTTCCTGTGAGGCTAGTCGCGTGCAGGTCACCTCGGTGACAGACAAGGTCCAGTTCTTCTCAGTGGTGCGTGAGCATCTCATGTGGATGGAAGGCATCATGGGACAGATTGGAGGGGACGACCCCAGGTAAGTAATTGAAGGTCTCCTTACCTGAACTGAAGTCTAATTGTCAGCCATTTCGTTAATCTCATACCTCTGATACTTGACTTGAGAAATAGGCTCTGCTTAATTTACGGGTAAAAAAATAACTGTATCTGAAATGTATATGTAATGTTCTATTTTAGTTACCATATCATGCACCCCTAGTTGAGCTAATTCCTTCTTGGCTTGCACATACTGTAGGGTGTATGGTCCCATTCAAGTTATGCAATAAGCTCTCTTTACTGCCTAGTTTCAAAATAAAACGCTTAGCCACCTTGACCTGATTGTATTCTGCCATTCAGTTTTTGTTTACAGTATTTAAGTAGTAGTAGTATTAATTCTTCTTTTAATTTATGTATGACAGGAAGTTCACATCACTCATTTACTCTACTTTCTACAGCTAGTTTCTCAGTACACTAACCAGGCACTTGGCTAACATTTCACACATACACTTTACATACTACTGAACTAAGCCGGGCCAGACTGTACTTCGCAGGCTTGTTTACAGTATGTATCCACCATATAGTTACTAGAACCATGCTGGAAAGGACAACTTGAAAATAAAATATCCAAGCCAGCACAAGAAAGTATGGTTCGAACCGGAACGATATAGTGTTATAATGGTAATAGGTCCCTTTCTTCACTGGACTCTTCTTTTCTGACATTTGCATGGTGTGCTTCCCTCCTGTCTGACCTGGTCCTATGGGGTGGCTTCTGCCAGGGATTCGTCCTCTGCGGAGGTGATGATGAAACAACATGGTGAGCTGAAAGCCAAGATGGACGGCCGCAGTAAGACCCTACAACAGTGTGTCGAGCTGGGAAAGATCCTGTTGGCCGCAGGCAACCCAGCAGCTGAGGAGGTCAGCATCACACACACACATCACAACACACTGTATGCACCAAAACCACACAGCCTCGCATACAACACAACACTCTGTATGCAGCAAAACAACACAACACTCTGTATGCAGCAAAACCACACAGCCTCACATACAACACAACACACTGTATGCAGAAAAACTGGTTGAATCAACATTGTTTCCACATCATATCAACCCCAAAAATGTATGTGATGACATGGAAAACTCATTGGATTTGTAAAAAGTCATCAACATAAGGGCATTTCATAACTTTTAACCTAAATCCAATGGCGTGACATCTTTTGTTGATTTCACGTTGAAATATTTGACAACTCAACCAAATGTAAATCAATACTAGACGTTGAACTGACATCTGTGCCCAGTGGGTACACAACACACTAGGCAGCAAAACCACATTTCAATCATGCAGTGTTATTGTAACTAAAAATAACAATAGATATTGTATGTGTGTCTTCAATGATGTGCGTAAGGAGGTGTATCACTTAAACCTCATATGATGATGAATAAAATTCTCTGTCAGGACTGACTTCAAATATTTTGATAAATTGTCATTACGTTACATTTCTTGTAATCTTGAATGTACCCCGTCTCTCTCTCTCTCTCTCTCTCTCTCTCTCTCTCTCTCTCTCTCTCTCTCCACAGATAAAGGAGAAGTTGGACACACTCCTGGCTAAGCAGAAGGATCTCTCTGAGAGATGGGACAAACACCAGGAAAAGCTACAGCGCAGTGAGTGACTCACTACACTGTAAGGCACTGTGGAGGGAGCACAAAGAGCTCTCAGGCAGCACTGCAGAATTTTTTATATGGAAGGAAGGAAGGGCTCGTGCTCAAGAGAAATACTGGTTTTAGATCGTGCCTCAGCGAACGGCTTTCACTATGAATATTTATGTGTGTGTGTGTGTGTGTGTGTGTGTGTGTGTGTGTGTGTGTGTGTGTGTGTGTGTGTGTGTGTGTGTGTGTGGGCTTCAACAATCATTTCAACGTGACTAGACTAGACGACACGTTACAAAACAGTACAGCCATTTTTTTCTTGAGCGTAAGGGGGGGCGGAACATAATTACAAATAATATTTGCACTGCAAATTGGTCACAATAATCCCAAACAGATATATTATTTGACTAAAACATAATTTCAAACCTTGCTTACATTTGTATATGATCACGTCTCTCTCTATTATGTGTGGGAATACTTGGGAACAGAAATCCAAAATGTAAATCACTTGGAGCTGATTTCCTGTTGTTTTACAGTCTTTTATGTCCCCATAAAATAAAATTATTTTATAAATTATTATTATTTTTTGCTCAGAAAACTTGGGGAGACAAATAAAACCACTGGCCTGCGGGGCCGCCAGTTGGGGAACCCTGACCTAGCACTGGAGTTGAGATACATTTCATGTAAATCATTCCATTGATGTCAGTGGGAGACAAATTCATGCCCATTCAGCATAAATGTGTACAGTATATGAGCTTTGGTTAATGTTAAAAGACTTTGTTATAATAAGAACTATCGAATTGAGCATGCCCATCTCTTCTTCTTTTCTACAGAGAAGGATCAGTTCCAGTATGCCCAGGAGACGGTGAAGGCGGAGGCCTGGCTGAAGGCCAAGGAGCCGCTAATCAACTCCAGCTCCAACTCCAGGGAGGCTGGGGGTGCTGGAGGAGAGGCCCAGGCTCAGACTGACGAGGTGGAGCAGCTCATCCTCCGCCACGAGGCCTTCCGTAAGGCTGCAGCCACCTGGAAGGAGCGCTTCAGCTCACTGAGACAGCTCTCCAACGTAAGCTCTTCTTTAGATAGATACAGACAGTCTACTGTAATGTACCACTGGCTCGTCATTGTTGGCACTGTCTGGTGACAAAGCAGATTTACTTAAGTCTTTGCTTATGTCTGTTGTCTAACATACAGTACCAGTCAAATGTTTGGACACACCTACTCATTGTTCTTTATTTTCACAATTTTCTACATTGTAGAATAATAGTGAAGACATCAAAATTATGCAGTAACACATATGGAATCATGTAGTAACCAAAAAAGTGTTAAAAAAATCAAAATATATTTTAGATTTTAGTTTCTTCAAGGCAGTCACCCTTTGTCTTGATGACATTTTTGCACACTCTTGTTATTCTCTCAACCAGCTTCACCTGGAATTATTTTCCAACAGTCTTGAAGGAGTTCCCACATATGCTGAGCACTTGTTGGTGGCTTTTCCTTCACTCTGTGGTCCAACTCATCCTCCTCGCTGCTTCACGGTGGGAACTACACATGCGCATATCATCCGTTCACCTATTCTGCGTCTCACAAAGACAGGGTGGTTGGAACCAAAAAATCTGAAATTTGGAGTCATCAGACCAAAGGACAGATTTCCACCGGTCTAATGTCCATTGATTGTGTTTCTTGGCCCAAGCAAGTCTCTTCTTCTTATTGGTGTCCTTTAGTAGTGGTTTCTTTGCAGCAATTCGACCATGAAGGCCTGATTCACACAGTCTCCTCTGAACAGTTGATGTTGAGATGTGTCTGTTACTTGAACTTTGTGAAGCATTTATTTGGGCTGCAATTTCTGAGGCTGGTAACTCTGTGTCTTCTTTTCCTGTGGCTGTCCTCATGAGAGCCAGTTTCATCACAGCGCTTGATGGTTTTTGCGACTGCACTTGAAGAAACTTTCAAAGTTCTTGAAATTTTCCGGATTGACTGACCTTCATGTCTTAAAGTAATGATGGACTTTCGTTTCTCTGCTTATTTGAGATGTTCTTGCCATAATATGGACTTGGGCTTTTACCAAATAGGGCTATCTTCTGTATACAACCCCTACCTTGTCACAAAACAACTGATTGGCTCAAACGCATTAAGAAGGAAATCAATTCCACAAATTAACTTTTAACAAGGCACACCTGTTAGCTGAAATCCATTCCAGGTGACTACCTCATGAAGCTGTTTCAGAGAATACTAAGAGTGTACAAAGCTGTCATCAAGTCAAAGGGTGGCTACTTTGAAAAATCTCAAATATAAAATATATTTTGATTTGTTTAACACTTTTTTGGTTACTACATGATTCCATATGTGTTATTTCATAATTTTGATGTCTTCACTATTATTCTACAATATAGAAAATAATAAAAATAAAGAAAAACCCTTGAATCAGTAGGTGTGTCCAAACTTTTGACTGGTACTGTATCTGTTAGGATTTTGTTTTCTTTCTTAGCCAAAGGGTTTCGTTCAGACGTTTGATTAATAGTTTACAAGACAAGAAAGGTATTTTAAGTACAGTTTGTCCAGTCTAGTTTGCCAACTCTATACCTGCTAATTGCTTTGCTGTTACGTTTTTCATTACTCTTCACTGCAATCTTGACTTTCAGGCAGAGAAGCTGAGAGAAGAACAGAGCAGCAAGCCTGCCCCAACGCCACTCTCCAGTCGGAGGATGTTCCCATCGTCCTGCCTCACTCCGACCTTTCCCCTTGCTACCTCAACTCTGCTGAGGCAGACGGTCCAGCTGCATATTGAGCCCAGGCCCAAGCAGACTAGTCTGGGGATGGCTGCCTCTGCCTCCACTGCAGCCCAGAGGTTGGGTTCTACCATGGCCAGCTACACTCCTGTCATGAATGGCTCCAGTTACCATGGACTGGACCATCAGAGCAGCAGCGGGGGGTTGGAGAGTTCTAACTACCCTGGGCTAAACCATCAGGCCGGTGGAGGTGTGGACAGCAGCTCCAGTTACCTTGGAGTGAACCATCAGACTGCCCCCCCACCAGTGGATAGTTCTGGCTACCTTGGACTGAACCATCAAAGCAGTGGGGGTATGGTTAGTCCAGGCTACCTACCACAAAATCAAAGTAGTGGGGGTATGGGTAGTCCAGGTTACTTGCCGCAAAATCAAAGCAGTGGGGGTATGGGTAGTCTAGGCTACCTGCCGCAAAATCAAAGTAGTGGGGGTACGGGTAGTCCAGGCTACCTACCACAAAATCAAAGTAGTGGGGTTATGGGTAGTTCAGGCTACCTGCCGCAAAATCAAAGTATTGGGGGTATAGTTAGTCCAGGCTACCTTGCGCAAAATCAACACAGTGGTGGTATGGGTAGCTCAGGCTACCTTGCACAAAATCTGAGTAGTGGGAGTATGGGTAGTTCAGGCTACCTGGCTCAAAACCATCAAAGCAGTGGTGGTATGGGTAGCTCAGGCTACCTGGCTAAAAACCAAGGTAGTGGGGTTATGGGTAGTTCAGGCTTCCTTGCGCAAAACCAATGTAGTGGGATTATGGGTAGTTCAGGCTACCTTGCGCAAAATCAAAATAGTGGTGGTATGGGTAGCTCAGGCTACCTTGCACAAAATCTAAGTAGTGGGGGTATGGGTAGTTCAGGCTACATTGCACAAAACCAAGGTAGTGGGTGTATGGGTAGTTCAGGGTACCTTGCGCAAATCCAAGGTAGTGGAGGTATGGGTAGTTCTAGCTATCTGCCTCAAAGTGGTGGGGTCATGGACCCCAAAATGGCATATGCGTGGCAGCATCTGAAAGCCGACTGCATGCAGCCCAGGATCAACCATATCCACAAGGCTGTCAACCCCCTCCTGGAGGCCAGCAGGGCACAGAGGGAACAGTTTGGGGACATCCCCATGGTAGACATGATCGGGCCAGAGTCCGGCCTGGAGCTCCTCCATGGCAGGCTTCAAAGGGACCCCCGCGGCAGCCGCTCCGACCCCCAGATGGACCACCTGCGGCGGGAGAGGGAGTACAAGCTGGGCCGCCAGACCTCCAGCGAACAGGAGATCCAGGCGCGGCTCAACGAGCTGCCAATGATCGTGCGTCAGGAGCGCTATAGGCGACGCCTGGAGAGGCAGTCGTCCAGCGAGCAAGAGGGCAGTGGGAAGGCTAGGACACCGAGGCAGGACGACTCCAGCGACATGGAGTCAGCCAAGGAAGGCTCTGACAAACGCTCAACGTGAGTCCAGGACTGCCTGGTCATAGCCTTAGCAGTGCTTCCCTGTGCTGTCTGTTTTTGTGGCAACTCATTTCACATGCTCATTACAAAAACAGTTGTGTCTTGTCAGCAATGTCCACTGTGATCCAAAAGCTTTGATTTGGAAAGTATTGATTATATTCCCTGTTTGGGTGACTCATGGCAGAAACTGTCTCATTGCAGAGAGAAGAGAGCCACCACAATGGCTGAGATTGTGGAGCAGGCCCAGGAGAGAGAGGCAGCACAAGTAAGTTATTTCACATGGATCTAACAGTATTTCCTATTTTGATACATTTATCTTCTGCACATTTTATATTTAGTTTTTGTATAGTGAAGATACAGTTTGTTAAGCCACACAGGCCGGCTTTCTGAATGACACACCACTCTCCTGTCTGTTCCAGGCCAGAGGGGAGACGTACCGCCCCACCAGCAGCCTCTCAGCACCCGTGACCTACGAGCGCCCGCGCGCCCGAGACCGCCCCAAACCCCGCAGGAGACCCCGCCCCAAAGAGCCTGAGGAGAAGCGGCGCTCTCGCTCGGCTCCAGCCCAGAGTCCGGCGCAACTCTTGCCGCCCTCACACACTGCCCATAACGAAGGCTTCCTGTACCGCAAACACGACTTTGAGGGCCACCAGAAGAGTCCCAGCAGGTGGGCTATCCACCGACTCACAGTCACACACACCACATACCACACCACACCACACACTTCCCCACACCCACCCTAATACACACCACACCCCACCAAACACCACACAACACCTCACCACACACCCCACAGAATTAAATGGTTACTGTAGATCACTAAAGGATATATACAGTACTCTATTGCCATACTATGACACACATGTCGATACTCTATGAATTCACTTTGGAAAAAAGGAGAAACACGCATATGTTGCACAATAAGCTGTTCTTGTTTTGCAGTAAGTCGTGGGTGAACTTGTATTGCGTGTTGTCAAAAGGAGAGATCATTTTCTACAAGGACGCCAAGAGCATCACCACACCTTACAATGAAGAAACCCCACTCGACCTGAGCGTCTGTATATGTGATAGCACCATGGGATACAAGAAGAAGAAAAATGTCTTCGTTATCAAGTATGGCTTGATGAAGAGGATATTTTTTTACTCCAACTTACTCCTTATTATAGCATATCATTATTTTGTTCACCTCAAAACTTTTGAGTGTCTTTAAAATCCCTGACTAGAGAATAGACTCTTGGTAATTCCATAACAATGACTCTCTCCTTTCTTCTCCAACAGGAAAAATGATGGCAATGACTATATTTTCCATGCAAAGGATGAGGTGAGAATGCCTGTGATGAAAATGAACATGTTTCATCTAATGTCTTAACATCAATGATTTACTCCCATTAGAGAGCTAGATAGGCCACTTCTCTGTGCAGAACTCCTCTCTAAGTTTCTTCCTACAGTAGGTTCTTTCCTTCTAGGGAGTTTTTCCTGGCCACTGTGCTTTCGCTTCTGCTTTGCTTGCTCTTTGGGGTTTAGACCGGTTAGCTGTAAAGCACTTTGTGAACTCTGCTGATGTAGAAAGGGCTTTATAAAAGAAACTTATTTTGATTGATTTATTGATTAAATTACTAGTCTTGCTTCTTGGTTTTGTAGAAACCCTAACATTCCCATGTCTCTGGGTGCACTGTTGCAGGAGGACCTGAAGGCTTGGGTCACTAACATCACCACCAGTATAACTGAACACGAGGAGATCGCCAAGTGGGACAAACCCACAACCTCGTCCACAGATCCCGACCGCTCGGAGAGGAAAGAGAAGTCAGAGGGTGACGCAGATGCCAGGTCAGAGAGATCTGAGATGGGAGGAGAGGTGGAGGAGGAAGAGAGGTCCGATAAGGATAGATCTGAGAAGGGAGAGGGGTCCGAGAAGACAGGCGAGGGCTCCGAGAAGGCAGACACGTCGGAGAGGGGTGAGATGGCAGAGGGAGGGGCAGGGGGCTCCAGCACGTCAGGGAAGAGCAAATGATCCCCGCTAAGTGGAGGAGTGGACTGCATCCAACCATCTTCCCGCTCCATCCTAACATTACCCTAAGACACCAGACGGTGGTGAGCAAGCGAGACGGAGGGAGAGTGTGTGCATTTTTGTGCATATCTTCTCTCTCTTTCTCTCTCTCTCTATATATATATATCTCACTGTCTCTCTCTCTCCCTGTGACATCCTGAGGCTTGGGTCCTTGGACTACCTAATGTTAACTGTGACAGACTGATCGTTCAGCCCCTATCCCAGGCAAAATACATCAATGCTTGTATTGCATTTTGGCCCTTGCTGGTAAATTGGAGGATGGAGGAGATGAACCAGCGCCACCGTGTGGTCACAGGCATTCGTCACAGTCACAACTCATTGATAATTTATCTCTTGGATTCACAGCATCTCTCAGTATATATATATATATATATATATATATATATATATATATATATATATATACCTATGACTGACTATGTAATGCTCTAGAAAAACCCAAGCAATGGTGAATGAAATGTCTCACAATATTTTGAAAAAGCTTTTTTTCTGAAGCAATATACTTTTTTATTTCTTCTCTTTGTTTGAGAGAGAGGGAAAGGAGACAAGAAACAGTTACTTATTATTCATTATATGATTGGTCACATTCATCATCAGCTTGTTTCCAGCAGGTCAGCAGCACCTTAAACACTTTCAACACATCTGTGTATACTCAGCATATTGACATTTCAAACTCACCTCATCTCTATATCTGAGTCATGCTGTCATGATGGAATGCTGGTATTACCTATGTGTGTTAATAATGGAACTGATCAACACACGTGTTTCTCTTCTGAACTTTTGGATTAATCGTGCACAGGCCCATGGCATGCCAGGAGTAAAGGTGAATTAGGTTTGCCAACTTAAGCAAAACTCAATCACCCCCAAGAGTCTATTTGAGGAGGCAATGCCAAACTTAACCCACTTGTAGTGCCAGGCCTGTGTCTACATCTCACTTATTAAATCTAACCATCCATGGCATGACATTGTATAGTGCACCTTTTACTTTAATGAAAAGTAATGTTCTTCATGGTCTTGAAGTTGACCAGTTCTGAAATGAATTTGGCTGTGCAATAATTTAATCTAAAGGAAAGTACTGTGTAAAATGCTAACATCATGGTATAATTCTGGAATCCTGAAGAACGTTCTAAAGGCTTCTCTTCGGGGATCTTAAACTCTCCCCACATGAAGTATGGTGATATGAAGACATGTTTTAACGACAGAGCAGAGAAAGTTCTCCACATTACAAGCCCAAGTCAGACATCCTTCATGCTTCTTTCGAATTCTATTTGATCTGAGACAAGAAGCAGTATAACCTCATTGCTGTTTTTATTATATTACTGCAATATATTTCATAAGGATTGTAATTGTTGCACTAGTGAAAATACAATAGTTACATCAATATTAGATGAACCTCAGAATATATTATTAACTACTTCTCCCTCCCTGTTTTCTTGCACTCTGAGTTGAAACCAATAGAAAATGATTGTCAGTCAGAGGGGATTTATCTAGTCATGAAATTGTACATAAGCTACATGGCCAAAAGTATGTGGACAAAGGCTCCTGAGTGGTGCAGTTGTCTAAGGCACTGCATCTCAGTGCTAGAGGCGTCACTATAGACCCTGGTTCGATTCCAGGCTGTATCATAACCGGCTGTGATTGGGAGTCCCATAGAGCGGCGTACAATTGGTCCAGCGTTGTCCGGGTTTGGCCGGGGTAGACCGTCATTGTGAATAAGAATTTGTTCTTAACTGACTTGCCTAGTTAAATAAAAGGTTAAAAAAATAAATAAAAGTGCTCGTCGAACATCTCATTCCAAAATCATGGGCATTAATATGGAATTGGTCCCCCTTTTGCTGCTATAACAGCCTCCACGCTTCTGAGAAGGCTTTTCAGTAGATGTTGGAACATTGCTGCGGGTACTTGCATCTATTCAGCCACAAGAGCATTTGTGAGGTCGGGTACTGATGTTGAGCAATTAGGCCTGGCTCGCAGTCGGCGTTCCAATTCATCCCAAAGGTGTTCGATGGGGTTGAGGTCAGGGCTCTGTGCAGGCCAGTCATGTTCTTCCACAATGATCTTGACAAACCATTTCTGTATGGACCTTGTTTTGTGCACAGGGGAATTATCATGCTGAAACAGGAAAGGGCCTTCCCCAAACTTTTGCCACAAAGTTGGAAGCACAGAATTGTCTACAATGTCATTGTATGCTGTAGCGTTAACATTTACCTTCACTAGAAGGAAAGGGCCTAGCACGAACCGTGAAAAACAGCCCCAGACCATTATTCTTCCTCCACCAAACTTTACAGTTGGCAATATGCATTGGGGCAGGTAGCGTTCTCCTGGCATCTGCCAAACCCCGATTTGTCCGTCGGACTGCCAGATGGTGAAGCGTGTCCAATGGCGCCGAACTTTACACCACTCCAGCCGACGCTTTGTATTGCGCATGGTGATCTTAGACTTGTGTGCGGCTGCTCGGCCATGGAAACCCATTTAACGAAGCTTAATGAAGTTATTTAATGTTATTTAATTTAATGAAGTTATTGTGCTGACGTTGCTTCCAGAGGAAATTTGGAACAGACCATTTTTACGCACTACGCGCTTCAGCATTCGACGGTCCCATTCTGTTAGCTTGTGTAGCCTACCACTTCGCGGCTGAGCCATTGTTGCTCCTAGACGTTTCCAATTCACAGCCCTCACAGTTTACCGGGGCAGCTCTAGCAGGGCAAAAATTAGACAAACTGACTTGTTGGAAAGGTGGCATCCTATGACGGTGCCACCTTGAAAGTCACTGAGCTCTTCGGTATGTGCCATTCTACTGCCAATGTTTGTCTATGGAGATTGCATAGCTGTGTGATGGATTTTATACACCTGTCAGCAACAGGTGTTGCTGAAATAGCCGAATCCCCTAATTATCAAGGGGTGTCCAGTGTCCACATACTTTTGTGTATCTTTGAATGTATACCAATAAATTCTATACTCTAATTAACGGAGTTCTATGTACTGAAGTGGGTTAAGATTAAAACATTTCTCTTAACTCCACACAAATTAAATGGGGAAAACACATCAGTCAATTACAATATTACTGTTTATTCCATTTCAATGAAAATATGCAGATTAGGAGTCATCTTTCAAAGGATATATACACCAATATCTAGTTACATTTTACACTTTACAAGGGAAAAGAGTGCTGGACAGGTACATTTGTTGTGTATTTATAAATGTGTGTATTTCAATGAATTGATCATACGGACTTGATACAGACAGTTTTTTCTATTAGTAGCTGAATCCAGTCAGGCAAGTGAAATATTATAAGAACAGTGCTGTTGCGAGGGATAGGTCTACAGGCCATTTACTTGAACTGGTTAAATGGCTTGAATGATAACAAAGAACTTGGTAGACTAAATGCTACTGTAGTTTATTCGTTAACTCTGGAGCTGATCAGTCTGGTATCCAGGCTACACACGTTTTAGCTGTGACTCATGGGCTGTGACTTCAAAGCTAAATACAACCATACATCCCACAATTCTTTTTTTGCTTAAGCCTCGGTCATATTGGATGATTAATTATAAACATATTGATAAGAATATTCATAAACACAAAGAAAATGTAAGATTAGTACTGTTCAACTCATAAACTTCAATAGCCAGCATAGTTTGACATTTGGTCGACTGTGTTTATTTTTATGTCACTCTGAACTTCAAGTTTCAAATGGGCCACTTTTATAATCTTTACAGATATGTTTTATCCGATTCCCAAATGCCCCATATCATGGACCTGCCAAATCAAAAATGACTGCTTAAACTGGTCTGTGTGTAATGTAGTATTAGTTATAACCAAATATATAAAACATATAAAAAATAAAACCTTATCAAGCCTTATCCCCAAAACAATGGAAACCAGTATTTTGAAAATGAATTAATTTAACAAAAGACGCAATACAGACTGTTCCATTTGACTCAGGATGCAAATACTGGCACTTATTGACTTTGGCATTAAAGTGTTATGACCCACTCAACAGTCAGGAGTCTAACTGCAGCTTGTTGATTAGACGCAGTTAACTTATTGGTAACACTTGAAAATGTCACAATATATGTGTTATGTCCTCTGTTACAACGTGGACAAGTAACTGTTGAGAAACTGTCAATTACAGTATAACAACAAACTGTCTATTGTAGGTGGTTATTATAGGTACCACACCATTCTATATTACAGGCTTTAAAAACTAATGCTACCTAAAATTGTAATTTATTTGTAGGCCTATAGCCAATTGTTTTTAGTGTAACCTACTCCTCCGGAATTGAGCCTTTCATTGCAATACATATTGGTTAGTTAAACATTAGTAGCTGTTTCTTTTATTCTCCTCTGTGGAAAGAAAGAGAGGCTCTACTTTGCACATGATGTATAGTTCCTCCAATATAATTAGAATGATAATTATATGGTTTTAATTCTATTCATTCCAATTTATGGTTCCTCCATCTACATTCTTATCAGAGAAATCCCCATTGTCTTAGCACATCGATTCCGCCTGCACTGATGAGCGTTGCATTGGAGTGACACGATCTGACGTTAGACAATGATAAATCCCATCACTTCATGAAACAAACAGGTTAATGATACTACAGTACCTACTAAACAAACAGAAATACTACAAAACCTACTAAACCCACAGAAACAAAGCTCTTGACCTCATTGCTGGTGAAAAGTGTTTTTGTGATTTTGTGTTTTTCTTGTCTCAGATACAGTGTGTTAGTGTACCTTAATGATACCTATACCTTGCTGCTATGACATTTTCTCTATGTAAACCTCCTTACTTGCTGATGCAAAATTGACATGAACATTGGTGTATGCTTAACACAGAGGTGTTAAGCCAAGATTTTTTCTAAAAGTCATCATCAACCATCCCCCACAGATCACTAGACACATGATGCATTCTATATAGTAGTGGGAGATTAAGAAATTCCTGATGTTGCAGCCATTCACAGTGTTTAAAAATCAAGAGTCAATTTAATTGATTGACTAGAGAAAGTTAAGAGATTCCTGGGTAAGGGATTAAACTCAGTATAATAAAAAATTAAACAACTTTTGGGGGAAAATTAGTAAACCTTGCCAGAGAGTACAATTTTTGAGATAAGCTTTCATAAAGGTCAATTATCTTGATTTTGAGGGGGTATACAAACTGTCATTATAATACCTCATGACATAATCACCAATTTGCATAGGAAAACATTTATTAGAAATCATGGACTTAATCCATATGACCAGCTATGAGCTCCATGCTCCAATCTCCACTTCTTAATGCCTTTGTGCATTTAACACATGGAGCAAAATGTCATGTGTCATGATGATACACTTATATAGGCATAATGACACAGTTATGCATACACTTTCAACTAAAGTATTCCCTGTATTTAACTAAGTCATTTGATTTATTTTTTGTAAGAAGAAAAATGCAGTCAGTGTCTTCCACACCTTGTAGTATTCATAAAGCCATCTGGGGATAGTAACTGAACCACATAGCTCTGATAACCTAAGGGATTAAGTCAGTGATGGACGTCAACTGAAGGGCTGGGCCTTTAAAAAAAATAAAAATTCTGTTTAGAGTTAATAACGCTTCCGATCATTAAGCTTGAAATCTTTGCTTGGTACAAAATAAAATGTTTTACTCTGTATTCTGCAGCCCTCTAATAGCAGATCAGTGAAAGGCTGAAACACATCAGTGCTACTCGCAGTTTTCAAGAGGTGCAAGTGGAAACATGAATAATTGATGAGGTGGAAGAAGAAATGTCATGCAACTTTTGTTTTGCACTAAAGCACTGCCCCATTGCACAGTGTAAAATGCTAGTGGTGACGCAGGGTCTATAAGAAATATACATGTATACAGTATTGCACAAAGTCTGCACAACTCAATGTAAGTATTTTAAGAATGTACATTTTAATTCTGATTTGTTTATTAAATAGACTGGAGTAACATCTGCCAATATCTGTCTGTTGAAATATGAAACATATTGTCTCATAAACTCTGTTCATCCCTTAATCTTGGCACTGTCATTTGTATTACTTATTATTATTGCTTAAATGGCACTCATTTACATGAAAATCATATGTTTTATGACACAATGTGCAAGAACTTCATCTGTATTGTGTTGTATTAACCTCAAATCTAATTATTGGCTTTGATCATTGGTCCATTTGCAGTTATATGAGCAGACCAATTCTATATGGCTTCTATATGATGATATTGTATCATTATTTACTGAGACGTGTGCTCTGCTATACTGTAGGTCTATGTTGGTCTTTGTGCTTCACCAGCCTACAGATTTCTTTCTGTACGTTGTCACTGCATCTCTGTGAATGATGCTGTTTTAGACATAACCACAGGCAGACAGGGAACTGTTGTTTCAAGAAGATGCCCATGCACCACCTGTTTGTTATCGCCGAGTGCCAGGCTTCAGACACACAGGCAGTGAAGGGGACTACCAATCTGTGAACTGAAATGAAAATGATATATGGATCTATTTCAAATCTGCAAATGGCACTGTATGAAACAGCAAATGGTTTATTAAGACTTTCTACTTGACGATGAGGTGTGACCAGTGATGTATATAAATGTACATATATACGCATGCTGAAGGAAAATAGAGCCAATTTTGTTGGAAAGGAAAGGGTTAACACTGAGTTTTGTTTGGTGGTTTCTTGGGCGATAAATCTAGCTAGCTAAATCAGCCATTGGCTAGTCCATCAGAAGCTAGATAGAAGGCATCTGCCATCTACTCTCTTTATGTAGTGTTGTGTTGTCTCTCTTGTCGTGATGTGTGTTTTCTCCTATATTTATATTTAAAAAATATAGTTTTTATCCCAGCCCGTCCCCGCAGGAGGCCTTTTGCCTTTTGGTAGGCCGTCATTGTAAATAAGAATTTGTTCTTAACTGACTTGCTTAGTTAAATAAAGGTTCAAATAAATTACATTAAAAATGTAACTGTATTAGGTCCACATTTTGGAGTGACAGTGGAATCAACCAATCACATTTTGACCGTTTTTACGAAGAATATGGAAACTTCAGCCTTCTCAAAGGCCAACAGGTCACAGGAGCAGTAGATTTCCCATGGTCTAGCTAGCTATTTTTTGTTGAAAGCCAGTTTGCAGCGGCAGCAGCAGGTGTTATTGAAGAGGATGTTGTTGCTAATTTGTTAACTTTTCCCTTTTCAAGAATAACTTTCAATAGGAAGTTAAGTTTAAATGATCATCATCTGGTGAGTGGAACTGTTTTTTTAATTGGAGCTCGCTGTTAGCCATCTCTTTGAAAATAACTTGTGTGTGAAACATTGATGCATTTAAACTTTAGGTCACAGGTTACTTTGTGCTAAACGTGAAATATTTTCTGCAATGGGAAGTAATAGTTGTACATTTCGATAAGGAAATGCTTAGCCTAATGGTTGTGTTTTTGTATTCTTATGATTGGGACCTACTGGCTTATTATGTCAGAGTGAATGGACTGCTTATCTTTAACATCATGCTGTGTGTGGCTGCTTTCTTTCCATCAGCCCTATGTAGTGGTGCCTGGAGAAGTGGGTATACTCTGCACAACGAAGGAAAGGCACCCTGTGTGAAAATTCCTATGTTTTTCTGTTATTATTATTATTATTATTAAACCTTTATTTAACCAGGAAGGGCTCATTGAGATTTAAAATCTCCTTTTCAAGAGCGTCCTGGCCAAGATAGGCAGCACCAAGTCATTACAAAAATTACAGACAAACAACATGAAAAACTACAAATAATCTCATAAAAACCATAGAATTCACAAGAGTATAACAAAATCAAAAACAGCAAATTAAAAACATTCACATGTCAGGGAATCAGTCTCAAGATCATTCATCAGTGATTTAAAAATACCAATCGGGACAAGTTCTTCCAGTTTAAAAGTATTTTGTAAGGCGTTCCAAGACGATGGCGCAGAGTACATAAAAGCCCTTTTACCAAATTCAGTTCGGACATTTGTAACAGTTAGCAGGATAAAGTCCAGCGAACGAAGAGAGTACCCACCACATTTCTGAACAATAAAAATGCCCAAATAAAATGGTAGTAAACCCAAAATGGCTTTGTAAATAAAAGTATACCAGTGACTGAGCCTACGAGTGACTAGAGAAGGCCAGCCAACCCTGGTATACAAAGTGCAGTGGTGTGTAAGGGTTTTGCAGTTTAAAATAAATCTCAAAGTGCCATGGTAAAGGGTGTCAATTGATCTCAAACACTGAGCGGAAGCATTCATATATAAAATATCCCCATAGTCTAGTAAAGGCATAAATGTAGCTGATACTAGCCTCCTTCTGGCTTCAAAAGAAAAACAGGCCTTATTCCTAAAATAAAATCCCAATTTAAGCTTCAATGTTTTTGTAAGTTGTTGAATATGCAATTTCAAAGAGAGGCCGTCATCAATTAAAATTCCAAGATATTTATATGAGGTTACAGTCTCAATCTCAATGCCCTGACAGGTAATAATAGGTGAAAAGTTCATAGGTCTATTTCTTGCTTTAGAAAACACCATTAGTTTAGTTTTGTCAGTATTGAGGATAAGCTTCAACTGACACAAGGTATGTTGAACAGTATTAAAAGCATTTTGTAAGTTCTGGAAAGCTTTTCTAAGAGACGAGGCACAACAGTAAATAACAGTATCATCAGCATAAAAATGAAGTTGCGCATTTTGGACATTTTTGTCTAAATTATTTATATAAATAGTGAATAAGAGAGAACCAAGTACAGAGCCTTGGGGCACACCATTACAGACAGACAATTTAACAGACATGAGCCCATCAGAATGAGTGCACTAAGTTCTATCATACAGATAGTTAGCAAACCATGCAACTGCATGCTCCGAAAGACCTACACTTGACAATCTCTGCCTCAGTATAGCATGATCAACTGTATCAAAAGCCTTAGAGAGATCAATAAAAAGTGAGACACAGTGCTGTTTTTTGTCAAGGGCTTCAGTGATATCATTTAAAACCTTCATGGCTGCTGTAATTGTGCTATGCTTCTTCCTGAAGCCCGATTGATACATTGATAAAATAGATTTAGTAAATAAAAACTCTTTTAGCTGTTCACTCACAAGGGTTTCAAGTATTTTCACCAGGGGTGACAGCTTTGAGATTGGCCTATAATTATTTAAAAGAGTTGGATCTGTTATTTTTATTTTTCATATACATTTTTCAGATTTGCATTCTCAAAATCAAACTTTATGTTTTATAGAAAAACAATAAAAATGGCATGTTCTAAGTCCACAACAATGCTTAAACTACATCAGGAGACCATTTTGGAGGCCTGGGAAACATCTACAAAATATATTTTTGGGGGTGGGGGGTGCTGAGGAGTATTTTTGTAATAATAATGTATTCTTTTTTTGTTTTTGCTCAATCTGATTGGGTTGGTCTGGCTCCTCCGAGGGTGGGTAAATGGGGCATGATGACTGAATTGTGCATCACAAATAACTAACCAAGACTTCGGACTAAACTTTTTCAATACCTGGTTTGCATACCCATTGTTGCCTTAGTTAGCATTTACTGGTAGATATCATAAGTTGAAATGAGAGATCAGCTTCCATCAAGGTAATTGTCTGCATAATTTCCAATCCCCCATATATTTTTGTAAATATATCAAATATATACAGTACTAGTTAAAAGATTAGATACACCCACTCATTCCAGGGTTTTTCTTTATTTGTACTATTTTCTACATGGTAGAATAATAGTGAAGACATCAACACTATGAAATAACACGAATGGAATCATGTAGTAACCAAAAAAGTGTTAAACAAGTCAAAATATATTGTCAGTGTCAGTATAGTGGAGGTGAGGATAGAGTCAAGCGCAGGACACCGAACTGAGTAAAATAACGTAATTTACTCTAGAAAACTCATAAGTCAAAATCCACGCAGAGATAAACAATCTTGACAATACACAACTAACACGACGAACAACAAAACAATAACGCACAAAACATCATGAGAACCAGAAGGTTAAATAGGGAAAATAATCATAACGAGATGGGAACCAGGTGTGAACAATCAAGACATAACAAATGGAAAAAGAAACATGGATCGGTGGTAGCTAGAAAGCCGGTGACGATGACCGCCGAACGCCGCCCGAACAAGGAGAGGCACCAACTTCAACGGAAGTCGTGACATATATTTTATATTAGAGATTCTTCAAAGTAGGCACCCTTTGCCTTGATGACAGCTTTGCACACTCTTGGCATTCTCTCAACCAGCTTCATGAGGTAGTCACCTGGAATGCATTTCAATTAACAGGTGTGCCTTGTTAAAAGTTAATTTGTGGAATTTCTTTCCTTCTTAATGTATTTGAGCCAATCAGCTGTGTTGTGACAAAGTAGGAGTTTACAGAAGATAGCCTTATTTGGTAAAAGACAAGTCCATATTGTGGCAAAAAGAACTCAAATAAGCAAAGAGAAATTACAGTCCATCATTACTTTAAGACATGAAGGTCAGTCAATAAAGAACATTTCAAGAACTTTGAAAGTTTCTTCAAATGCAGTCACCAAAACCATCAAGCGTTATAATGAAACTGGCTCGCATGAGGACCGCTATAGGAAAGGAAGACCCAGAGTTACCTCTACTGCAGAGGATAAGTTCATTAGAGTTACCAGCCTCAGAAAATGCAGCCCAAATAAATACTTCAGAGTTCAAGTGACAGACACATCTCAACATCAACGGTTCAAAGGAGACTGTGTGAATCAGGCCTTCATGGTCGAATTACTGCAAAGAAACCACTACTAAAGGACACAAATAAGAAGAGACTTGCTTAGGTCAAGAAACACGAACAATGGACATTAGACCAGTGGAAATTTGTCCTTTGGTCTGATGAGTCCAAATTTGCGATTTTTGGTTCCAACCGCCGTGTCTTTGTGAGACACAGAGTAGGTCGAGATGATCTCCGCATGTGTGGTTCCCACCATAAAGCATGGATGAGGAAGTGTCATCCAAGCCAATTTTTACTCCTGAACTTTTTTGCCTTGCAATAAAAGGGGTTGAGTACTTATTGACTCAAGACATTTGAGCTTTTCATTTTTAATTAATTTGTACAAAAAAAATCTCACTTTAATACATTTTAAATTCAGGCTGTAACGCAACAGGATGTAGAAAAAGGGATGTTAACACTTTCTGAAGGCACTGTATATGTTAACATATGTGTTTATATACATCATTGGGTGAGACAGTGAATTCATATATACTGTAATTATGGTTCATGAGAGCACTACAGAAAAGTTTGTTAAAGTCTGTAAAAGATTAAATGAAGTAATAATGGTTTATTCAACATTAAATGGAATTTTTAAGGAATGTCTATATGATAGTTAGAGTGGAAAAGAGTATTAGCATGTTGTACTGTTAATAAATGTATCCGGCCATAATCTGCTGTGTGTAACATGTACGCTGGGAGTCGGGAAGCAAGTACAGAGAGTGAATCATTTAATAAATAAACGAAACATGGAACAAAACAAGAAACACGAAAAACACAGACAAGAAACAGAATCAATATCGACCAAGGAAAGAACCAAGGGGAGTGACAGATATAGGGGAGGTAATCAGGAAGGTGATGGAGTCCAGGTGAATCTCATGAGACCCAGGTGCGTGTAACGATGGTGGCAGGTGTGCGTAATAATCTGCCGACGTCAAGAGCCGGAGAGGGGGAGCGGGAGTACACGTGACACTGTGTTAGCATTCAGTAACATTCAGGCTACTGGCTTTGAGCTGAAGAAAGCAATAACCGGATGCAATTAAGTTCTCATCCGTTGCTGGAGGGGGTGTAAATGACATTCATTTAACTTTGTGAAGGCATACCATGAATTACCATTTACCTAGCAAATAATGCTAAAGTTCTCATCTATGGCGAAGCAATTGACATGCATTTCACTTTGTGTGGGTCTGGTGTTTGAGTTAGGCCTACAGACATGTTACTGTCTCACAGATCCAGAAGAACGAATTGCTGCATGTTTCATCATTCCAGCTCTGTAAGGGATCATTGAAGGTAGCAGGGTGCATCAGCTCAATACAGTCCTCAGTTCAATGCATGTTATTAGGCTCTCCAAGCATCTAAAAATCTAAAAACACACAATACAATCAGATTGTCAATGTTGCACCAATTCTGTAAAAGACACTAAAATAATTTTCTTACCTTATGGTCAGTGGTGTGCCGTCCACCCATGTCATGGTCGATTCCATTTCTATGTCAGACAGACCAATCCAGTACCTCATCTTTTGGAATCCATGGATAAATTCCTAGCATATTGGCAGAAAAAAATATATTGGCATACTGGCATCAACAGTCCCACACTAGTTTCCCTCCTTTCTTTCTCTCACCTGTTCCTCTTTGCTGTTTATGATCACCAGGTCTGCTCCTCTCCCCTTGCAGTCTTTTCTACTCTCCTCCCAGGATTTAGTTTCAGTAGAGATGTAATACCAACTGGAGCCGAAAAACCTCCATCCCCGTCTTAACATCCCTGTTGAAAAGCAGCATAATAGAGCAGTAGAAAAGTAGCACTCCATATTGACACAAAAACCTCTTAGTAAATTATCCATTTATATATATAAATATATATATATATATATATATGTATACTGCTGAAAAAAATAAAGGGAACACTTAAACAACACAATGTAACTCCAAGTCAATCACACTTCTGTGAAATCAAACTGTCCACTTAGGAAGCAACACTGATTGACAATAAATTTCACATGCTGTTGTGCAAATGGAATAGACAACAGGTGGAAATTATAGGCAATTAGCAAGACACCCCCAATAAAGGAGTGGTTCTGCAGGTGGTGACCATAGACCACTTCTCAGTTCCTATGCTTCCTGGCTGATGTTTTGGTCACTTTTGAATGCTGGCGGTGCTTTCACTCTAGTGGTAGCATGAGACGGAGTCTACAACCCACACAAGTGGCTCAGGTAGTGCAGCTCATCCAGGATGGCACATCAATGCGAGCTGTGGCAAGAAGGTTTGCTGTGTCTGTCAGCGTAGTGTCCAGAGCATGGAGGCGCTACCAGGAGACAGGCCAGTACATCAGGAGACGTGGAGGAGGCCGTAGGAGGGCAACAACCCAGCAGCAGGACCGCTATCTCCGCCTTTGTGCAAGGAGGAGCAGGAGGAGCACTGCCAGAGCCCTGCAAAATGACCTCCAGCAGACCACAAATGTGCATGTGTCTGCTCAAACGGTCAGAAACAGACTCCATGAGGGTAGTATGAGGGCCCGACGTCCACAGGTGGGGGTTGTGCTTACAGCCCAACACCATGCAGGACGTTTGGCATTTGCCAGAGAACACCAAGATTGGCAAATTCGCCACTGGCGCCCTGTGCTCTTCACAGATGAAAGCAGGTTCACACTGAGCACATGTGACAGACGTGACAGAGTCTGGAGACGCCGTGGAGAACGTTCTGCTGCCTGCAACATCCTCCAGCATGACCGGTTTGGCGGTGGGTCAGTCATGGTGTGGGGTGGCATTTATTTGGGGGGCCACACAGCCCTCCATGTGCTCGCCAGAGGTAGCCTGACTGCCATTAGGTACTGAGATGAGATCCTCAGACCCCTTCTGAGACCATATGCTGGTGCGGTTGGCCCTGGGTTCCTCCTAATGCAAGACAATGCTAGACCTCATGTGGCTGGAGTGTGTCAGCAGTTCCTGCAAGAGGAAGGCATTGATGCTATGGACTGGCCCGCCCGTTCCCCAGACCTGAATCCAATTGAGCACATCTGGGACATCATGTCTCGCTCCATAAGCCAACGCCACGTTGCACCACAGACTGTCCAGGAGTTGGCGGATGCTTTAGTCCAGGTCTGGGAGGAGATCCCTCAGGAGACCATCCGCCACCTCATCAGGAGCATGCCCAGGCGTTGTAGGGAGGTCATACAGCCACACTACAGGCACGTGGAGGCCACACACACTACAGAGCCTCATTTTGACTTGTTTTAAGGACATTACATCAAAGTTGGATCAGCCTGTAGTGTGGTTTTCCACTTTAATTTTGAGTGTGACTCCAAATCCAGACCTCCATGGGTTAATAAATTGGATTCCCATTAATTATTTTTGTGTGATTTTGTTGTCAGCACATTCAACTATGTAAAGAAATAAGTATTTAATAAGATTATTTCTTTCATTCAGATCTAGGATGTGTTATTTTAGTGTTCCCTTTATTTTTTTGAGCAGTATATATATATATATATATATATATATATATATATATATATATATAATGGTTGTTTAAGGATTCCAAGATGGTGAATCAATGACTGTTTACTCTCTCGCACTCCCTTTTCAGATAAAGTACAACTCACCTAGCACACAGTTGAAACTGATCTCTCACTTTAGTCATGGTATCATAATTTGTCTTCATCTGGTCTATAGCTTTAATTAACTGGTCTCTCTCGTTAATTAACTGGTCTCTCTCATTAGTCACGGCATTGAAACTGGTCTGTGCCTGGTCTCTCTCGTTAGACATGGCAGTGAAACTGGTCTGTGCCTGGTCTCTCTCGTTAGACATGGCAGTGAAACTGGTCTGTGCCTGGTCTCTCTCGTTAGACATGGCAGTGAAACTGGTCTGTGCCTGGTCTCTCTCGTTAGACATGGCAGTGAAACTGGTCTGTGCCTGGTCTCTCTCGTTAGACATGGCAGTGAAACTGGTCTGTGCCTGGTCTCTCTCGTTAGACATGGCAGTGAAACTGGTCTCTAGATGGTTTCTCTCTTTTAAAGTGACATTGAAAAGGGTCCGTAGCTGGTCAGTCTCTTCAGTTAGGTTATTGTAACTGGTCTGTAACCAGTGTATCAGTGCAGAGTTGGCTGTAAGAAGAGAAGCTAGGGTTTAGATGGCAGAAAGAGCCTTTGATTCATGAGCTGTTTGTTATTTTCAGCATTATATGTACAACTCCTTTATCTTTGAAAAACATGCAGTTTAAGATTCTGCAGTTACAAGCATGTCATTACTGTAGTTTGTATAATTTTCCTGATTTTGCTGTCTAACTATATTTCAAAGCTATTTTGTCAGAAATCATTTCACTCACAGAAGAGGTGCAGGGAGACATTGAGTCAATGTTAATTGTACAACACACAGCAGACCAAAGCTCACAGCGACCAGTCTGTAGACTCTTCTCCCTGGCCCTGTATTCTCAGCTCCTGAGACGGTTAGGAAACAGCAGAGGAAGGCACTGAATAACGCCTGTCTACTTCTTGACAATGACATTGATTGCACAAATAGCAAGGCAGTAACCTAATTTGTGTGGTCCCTAAAAACAAAACGCATCCTCATGATGACACATTATAACCGTTTATAACATATATTTGTCCATGGAAGAGGAATTTAGCCTGACAGGATGTTAGGATGTTGGTTTGAATCCAACATCATAACATTTGCACTTTGCATTTAACAGAGTACAATGCAATTTGGATAAGCTGTCTTACCCGTTTTTGCTGCCTCCTCTGAATCATTTGCTGCAGTCTTCATGTGTATATCCTTTGTATCCTCAGAAAGGTTTCCATGGTTCACATTGATTTCAGAATTTCCTGCTCTGACAATGTCTTCCATCTCTTGTGATGAAGTATGCGTGGTGACAGTGTGGTTCTCCACAATGGACAAGCTCTGTGATTAAGGAACGTATTTAAGCCAATTGAAAACAGGAAGCTGGTATATCAGGGACAACATTTAAATGTTTTTCTTATCATTATTCTTCCTCCTATATATTGCCCTACCTTTCAGGTCTCAACTTCTGTCAAAGTTTTCATGTGGTTTTGGCACAGAGGAAAAGATACAGTGTCATTGTTCTTATTGTTATTGATTGATATCCTGGAAAAGTGGTTTCCTCTCCATTGATGTTATGCTTTACTGGTACCATTGCTTCCCAGCATGATAATTATAAGTGTCAAAAAACCTGTCATTCAAAGTAGTAGTAGACAGGAATAGAAAAAGTATGTTGGGCTACTACAGTGTTAAATTGTTTTAAATCCATGAGTGATGATTCATTGGAAGATGGTATTTACAAAATTAAACCCTTTACACCAATAGTTGTCAAAAGTGCTTTAGTAGGACCTAACCTGGCCTGGACCCCAAAAGATCAAGCAGAAGCACAGTGGCAAGGAAAACTCCCTAGAAGGAAGAAACCTCGAGAGGACCCATAATCAAACATACAGTGCATTCTGAAAATATTCAGACCCCTTCCCTTTTTTCACATTTTGTTATGTTACAGCCTTATTCTAAAATACAAAAATCCTCATCAATCTACACACAATACCCCATAATGACAAAGCAAAAACAGGTTTAGATTTTTTGGAAATTAAAAAAAAAAATCTGAAATACCTTATTTACATAAGTATTCAGACCCTTTGCTATTAGAATCGAAATTGAGCTCAGGTGCATCTTGCTTCTATTGATCATCTTTGAGCTGTTTATACAACTTCATTGGAGTCCACCTGTGGTAAATTAAATTGATTGGACATGATTTGGAAAGGCACGCACCTGTCTATATAAGGTCCCACAGTGGCATCCTTCATTTTTAAATGGAAGAAGTTTGGAACCACCAAGACTCTTCCTAGAGCTAGCTGCCCGGCCAAACTGAGCAATCGGGGGAGAAGGGCTTGGTCATGATTGTGAAAAAATAGCACATTCCACCTCCCACAATCCCGTGGCGCAAGTGAAAACATGAATAATTGATGATGTGGATGATAAAAATGCATGCAACTTTTGTTAAGCACTTAAGCACTACCACTTTTGCACATTTTAAGGCCAGGATCAGCAGTAACCCGCGTTAACCGATAAACACATAGCTTGTCATTGCTTTTGTTTAGGCAGTGTCGGAGATGTAACTGAGTTGGAGCTGTCAAATCGGTGATCATCTGCTTTTATGGTCATTGTCACTGAAACCACACCCATCCTAATATCCCACCCCATTAGAAGTTCAAAACGAGAAAGTTTAGGCTATGTATACACTGAACAAAAATACATGTAAAGTGTTGGTCTCATGTTTCATGAGCTGAAATAAGATCCACAAAATTTTCCAAACTCACACCTTATTTTTGGGAGGAACAAATCTGTTTACATCCCTGTTAGTGAGCATTTCTCCTTTGCCAAGATAATCCATCCACCTGACAGGTGTGGCATATCAAGAAGCTGATTAAACAGCATGGTCATTACACAGGTGCACCTTGTGCTGGGGACAATAAAAAGGCCACTCAAAGATGTGCCATTTTGTCACACAACACAATTCCACAGATATCTCAAGTGTTGAGGGAGAGTGCAATTGTCATGCTGACCGCAGGAATGTCCACCAGAGCTGTTGCCAGAGAATTGAATGTTAATTTCTTTAGCATAACCCGCCTCCATTGTCGCTTTAGAGAATTTATAGTACGTTCAACCAGCCTCACAATCGCAGACCACGTGTAACTGAGGATTATTTCTATCTGTAATAAAGCCCTTTTGTGGGAAAAACTCATTTTGATTGGCTGGGCCTGGCTCCCCAGTAGGTGGGGCTAGCTCCAAATTGAATGGGCCTAAGCCCACCCATGGCTGCCCATATAAGGAAATTCATAGATTAGGGCCTAATGAATTTATTTCAATTGACTGATTTACTTATATGAACTGTACCTCAGTAAAATATTTTAAATTGTTGCATGTTACATTTATATTTTTGTTCAATATAGAAATAATGACACTCAAATTGAAAATAATTAGGCAAAACCAAAATAATAAGGATTTACATTAGCCAATAGCTCAATTCAATCTGTGGCGCTGAAGATCTACGCTATAGCGTGATTTAAATTTAAAGGCAATGTTCCCGCTTGTTCACAGTAAGCTAAACGCTGCATATGTTGGATCAATCGGAAATTACCTTTAAAATTAATTCATACTAAAGTACAGATCTTCAGTGCTATGTATTGAATCGAGCCACTAATCAAGTTGTAGATTACATCACACATTCCAGTATTCGAACTTGTAATGCGGCTGCATTGGATTTCTACAAATGCAACTTGGTGCATCCAATGGCAATGTCTGCGATAGGTATACCGCTGGGAGCAGCTTGTGGATTTGACAGCTCCAATGAAGTTACACTGCTTAAACAAAATCAATAAGTATGCGTTTGTTACCGTGGGTTACCGCACATCAGATTAAATCCTGGTCTAAATCGCTAGGGATGATTTATGGTCTATAATAAATATAGCCTACATGTATACAGTATTGCACAAAGTCTGCACAACTCAATGTAGCTGTCTTAAGAATATACTTTTTCATACTGATTGTTTGTTAAATAGACTGGAGTAGCATCTGCCAATCTGTCTGTTGAAATATGAAATATGTTTTCTTAAACTCTGTTCATCCCTTAATCTTGGTATTGTCACTTCTATTACTCTATATTGTTTGATTGGCACCCATTTACATGAAAATTACATGAATTATTACAGAATGCGCAAGAACTTCATCTGTATTATGTTGTATTAACATCAAATCTAATTATTGGCTTTGATCATTGGTCCATTTGCACTAATATGGGCAGACCAATTCTATATGGCTTCAATATGATATGATATTGTATCATTATTTACTGAGCGGTGTTCTCTGCTATACTGTAGGTCTATGTTTCATGCTTTGTCATTTGCAGAAGATTCCTTTCTATTTGAGTTCACAGATTAGTAATTGACATGCATTTAAATTTGGGTGGGTTTTTTCTCACTTTCTCACAGATCCAAAAGTCACATGTTTCATCATTCTAGATCTGTAATGGATCATCATCAAAATCAGGGTGTAACAAGTCCTCATATTCATTAATGTCATTCGGCTCACCAATCTCCCAGAACCTTCGTTTTCTGAGGAAAATATAGACAGAATTTGTTTATATTGTTATTCATTCATATCCTGGAATATGATTCTCCAGTGATGTCATACTTTACTGAGAGGTGTTCTCTGCTATAATACTGTAGGTCTATGTTGGTCTTTGTGCTGCACCAACCTCCAGATTTCATTCTCTATGTTTCACTGCATCTCTGTAAATGATGCCATTTAAGACAGGCAGATAGGGAACAGTCATTTCAAGAAGTTGGTTGAGTCCAAATGTAGCGTCATACCAAAGAAGAATGAACACACAGATTAGCTTCTTGAGATGGTTTCTGAGAGTTTGACCAGAAATTCTTAGGTTTTGCAAACCCACAGTTTCATCAGCTGTCCGGATTGGTGGTCTCAGACGATCCCACAGGTGAAGAAGCCAGATGTGGAGGTCCTTGGCTGGCGTGGTGTTATGGGAATTATTTTATCCCCATGATAATAATTTAACAATCAATAAGCTTTGACTAATCCCCAAGGTTTGTAAGACAATGGGTTAATAATAATTAGGCAAAGACTCAGCATCTGCAAAATGTTCGTAGTTTATTCAGAGAACGTTCTGCCCAACATTGACAAAGAAGTTCATTTTATCCTCTCTCTCCGCTTATGCACACACCTCCACACAAACAGTAGATAACCTACTCACATACATACACACAAACAGTAGATGAATGTATCCCTCCCCGGACTTCTCACAACTGTTAATCACTATCCAGCGCTGTCTGTGCTTTCCCCCCGAGATTACTGAGACCTTGAGAGTTACTCCCATATTTCCTCCAAAGCCTCTCAAAGTTGCTAGGTCAGGTAGAACAAATGTCTACAGTTCTCTTAGGTCCACTAATACGCACACACATTTCTCTCCCTCTCCAGCCTCTACTAGACCTTTATGGGACTTACGTTCAGTACTTTAACTATTCATTATACATTCTACATCAACTACTAATTACTAATTAGATAAGTTTTAGAGTGGATTCTTTACTCATTTACCTATAATAATTTATTTCACTTATCACGTGGTTACACGTGGTCTGCGGTTGTGAGGCCAGTTGGATGCACTGCCAAATTCTCTAAAACGACGTTGGAAGTGGCTAATGGTAGAGAAATTAACATTAAATTCTCTGGCAACATCTCTGGTGGACATTCCTGCAGTCAGTATGTCAGTTGCACGCTCCCTCAAAACTTCTTCTTCTTCTATGGTATATTGGCAATCACACAATTTAATGTCCCAAAAAAAACTGAACTACCAAAAAAAGTATAAATTAAATAAATCAAACAACTTTTCTGTTAAAAAAATAAAAATAAAACCGATCTGATCCCTACACAGGTTCAAGGAGAACCTGGGAGGGCGGGTCTTCCGGCTCCAGTACCCCTTGCAAGTCTTCAGAGGTAAAATCTTTGAGTCCCAAAAACGTTTATGCCGCAGCCACAATAATATCCAGTTTTTCCACTTCTTTTAGACTTGTGCTGTACAGTTTATAACTGTGGCAATGAACACAACAAAATCCACATTTTTAACACACAGGGTATCTTTTGTCTGGCAGCAAACATTTTCTACAGGCTGTGGTGTATCCACTACCATATCTTCAAGAGCATCACTTGTTTTCTCAATTATTTTAATCGCCTCCTTATAGGAGATTCGATTGACCGCTCTAACACTTGCCACCTCAATTTCCTTCACCCTTACCGTTCTTCAGTATACTGTTCTTCAGTAAACCGTTCTTCAGTATACTCTGTTCGTCTGCACACACTTGAAACATGGCCAAATCCTTTACAATTCTTACACTGCAGTGGTTTGGGTACGAAAGCTCTTACGGCATATCTTACATAACCAAGCTTCACATGCGTAGGTATTTGCTCTTTATCAAAAAACAACAGGACCGACAGACTTTCTTTTTTCTCTCCATTCACCCAGCTGGTCAGTCGCCGGGCCCCAATCACACCAGGAATTATCTTCAGGCATTCAACCTGAACATCCGTCGTCACCACTGAGATGACTCCTTTGACGGGTGCTCTACTCCGAAGTTCAGAACACACAAGTTCTGTTGTCCGGATTCTTTTGAGGCCACTGCAATCTTCCTCTGATCTTCAGAAATACAATGAATCAAAATAAGGCCACTCTGGGTCACTCTGACAGACCACTTTTCCAAGTGCATACTTGGAAACGGGTTTCCCAAATATGCATCCTTACTCAACAAACACATCCCAACAAGAAGCGATTCATTATCATTTACACATGTATCCTCCACTAAAAGGTTTGACAATTTCCTTTTTGTTCCAGTTTTTGATACTACTGTTGTCCATTCTGGAACATTCGTCTATACCAAATTTACTCGATGCGCTGCTTAATTCAAACTCAGCATCCACTTCCACCATCTTTCAGGGACCTGCGATGTCCACTTCCCACCCCTCCCTCAAAACTTGAGAAATCTGTGGCCAATTTGTTGTGTGACAAAACAACACATTTTAGAATGGCCTTTTATTGTCCCCAGCACAAGATACACCTGTGTAATGATCATGCTGTTTAATCATTTTCTTAATATGCCACACCAGAGTGCTAAGAACCTTGGCGTGACCCTGGACAACACCCTGTCGTTCTCCACTAACATCAAGGCGGTGACCCGATCCTGTAGGTTCATGCTCTACAACATTCGCAGAGTACGACCCTGCCTCACACAGGAAGCGGCGCAGGTCCTAGTCCAGGCACTTGTCATCTCCCGTCTGGATTACTGCAACTCGCTGTTGGCGGGGCTCCCTGCCTGTGCCATTAAACCCCTACAACTCATCCAGAACGCCGCAGCCCGTCTGGTGTTCAACCTTCCCAAGTTCTCTCACGTCACCTCGCTCCTCCGCTCTCTCCACTGGCTTCGTTGAAGCTCGCATCCGCTACAAGTCCATGGTGCTTGCCTACGGAGCTGTGAGGGGAACGGCACCTCCGTACCTTCAGGCTCTGATCAGGCCCTACACCCAAACAAGGGCACTGCGTTCATCCACCTCTGGCCTGCTCGCCTCCCTACCTCTGAGGAAGCACAGTTCCCGCTCAGCCCAGTCAAAACTGTTCGCTGCTCTGGCACCCCAATGGTGGAACAAGCTCCCTCACGACGCCAGGACAGCGGAGTCAATCACCACCTTCCGGAGACACCTGAAACCCCACCTCTTTAAGGAATACCTGGGATAGGATAAAGTAATCCTTCTAACCCCCCCCCCCCCCTAAAAGATTTAGATGCACTATTGTAAAGTGGTTGTTCCACTGGATATCATAAGGTGAATGCACCAATTTGTAAGTCGCTCTGGATAAGAGCGTCTGCTAAATGACTTAAATGTAAATGTAAATGTAAATCTGTTAGTTAGGTGGATTGATTATCTTGGCAAAGGACAAAGGCTCACTAACAAGGATGTAAACAACTTTGTGTACAACATTTTTGAGAAATATGCTTTTTGTGCAGATGGAAAATGTCTGTGATCTTTTATTTCAACTCATGAAACATGGGACCAACACTTGCGTTTAAATTTTTTTTTGTATATGTTGGTCTACTACAGTGTTTAATTGTATGAAATCCATGAGTGATGATTCACTGGAAAATTGTCTTTACAAAACCCTTTACACAAATAGTTGTCACAGGTGCTTCCGTAGGGCCTAACCCCAAAAGAGCAAGCAGATGACACAACTTTTAGCCGTCCCAGACACCACACTACACCTCCCACAATCCCTTAGTTTGGAGTTTGCGCAATACACAAGTTACAGGGCAGGGTTTGGTTTGTTGTTGCAGAAAAAAGAGGTGAAGAGATTATTTAAGTGAAGCTGTCGTATAAGGTAGGCCATGTTGACTAAATAATCGATTATCTGGCCTGTTTTTGATCCAATTAGATCATCTAAAGTCGTTGTTAGCTAGCGAGCCAGTTGCCGGTCATGTTAGCTTGCACCGTTTGCATTTGGACGATTTGCCTAGGTAGCTAACCATCTAGGTAGCTATAATTATATGTTTGTTTTGACACCTAATGTAGCTAGCTAATGTTACTACTGAACGTCTGTGTACTAACGTTTTTGCAAGTAGCTAGGTATGTGGATAACGACAATTGGTTGTATAATGTTCTTGTAGCTAGCTAACGTTTCAGTTTTGTCTGCTCCAAGACGCAGGGACCTTTGGGGTTCCTAGAATTGAGGCAAAACAACGTTTCAAACATAACTGGCTAACAACAGATGGCTAGTTGCTAGATAACGGTGTCTCTAACATCACTTGATAATAATGTAACAGGGTATTCAACTTAAGAATGCCACACACAGGCACATACATGTATACTGACTCTACACACACTCACATACATGTTGAGGCTACCCTGTTTATCTTATATCCTGTTGCCTAGTCAATTTACCCCTATACATATCTACCTCCATCCAGTATCCCTGCACATAAATATGGTATTGGAACTGACCCTGTATATAGTATGCTTGCTTAATTCTTATTTCTTTTTTTCTAGTATTACATTGTTGGGTTTTGAGTTCGCAAGAAAGGCATTTCACTGTAGTTGTGTATGTTACATTAACCTGAAACCTTTAACAGCCAGTGTGAACAAGGAATTTGCAGACACTACGTCCCTCGATCTTGGCCTACACATGAGGTGTCCACATGCTCAAATGTGCGTTGATTTTGGGCTTGCATATAGATGATGTTAGCTGCAAAGTGAGAGTGATAGATCTATACTTGTTCAGAAATATGCTATAACAATTTTAGAAAATTGTTTGAATAATAGCATAGGCCATATACAATGACATGCTCTTTCTAACATTTAATGTTATGAGCAAAGCAAACCTGATGCTCTCTAAATCAGGGCTCTCCAGTTTTTCACTCCAACCCTATTTTATATAGCGCACCTGATTCTAATAATTAGCTGGTTGATAAACTGACTCAGGTTAGTTACAACTGGGATTGGATAGGAAATGTACAGGAGGGTAGCTCTCCAGGAACAGGGTTGGATAACTAGCAGATTGTAACAGGCTAACATGATGCTCCATTTTCCATAAACAGCCAGTAGCAGCAGTGTAAAAATAAATAGGGGGGGTGGTGTCAATGTAAATAGTCCGGGTGGCCATTTGATGAATTGTTCAGCAGTCTTATGGCTTGGGGATAGAAGCTGTTAAGGAGCCTTTTGGTCTGAGACTTGGCGCTCCAGTACCGCTTGCTGTGTGGTAGCAGAGAGAACTGTCTATGACTTGGGTGACTGGAGTCTTTGCCAATTTTTTGGGGCTTTCCTCTGACACCGCATAGTATATAGGTCCTGGACGGCAAGAAGCTTGGCCCCAGTGATGGGCCGTACACGCTACCCTCTGTAGCGCCTTACGATCAGATACCGAGCAGTTGCTATACCAGGCGGTGATGCCAACCGGTCAGGATGCTCTCAATGGTGCAGCTGTATAACTTTTTGAGGATCTGGGGACCCATGCCAAATCTTTTCAGTCTCCTGAGGGGGAAAGGGTGTTGTCGTGCCCTCTTCACGACTGTCTTGGTGTGTTTGGACCATGATAGTTCGTTGATGTGGACACCAAGGAACTTCAAACTCTCGACCCGCTCCACTACAGTGCCGTCGATGTTAATGGGGGCCTATTCGGCCCGCCTTTTCCTGTAGTCCACAATCAGCTCCATTGTCTTGCTCACATTGAAGGAGGGCTTGATGTCCTGGCACCACACTGCCAGGTCTCTGACCTCCCAATCGGCTGTCTCATTGTTGTCGGTAATCAGGCCTACCACTGTTGTGTCGTCAGAAAACGTAATGATGGTGTTGGAGTCGTGTTTGGCCATGCAGTCATGAGTGAACAGGGAGTACAGAAAGGCACTAAGCACGTACCCCTGAGGGGCCCCAGTGTTGAGGATCAGAGTGGCAGATGTATTGTAGCCTACCCTTACCACCTTGGGGTGGCCCGTCAGGAAGTCCAGGATCCAGTTGCACAGGGAGGTGTTTAGTCCCAGGGTCCTTAGCTTAGTGATCAGCTTCGTGGGCACTATGGTGTTGAACGCTGGGCTGTAGTCAATGAACAGCATTCTCACATAGGTGTGCCTTTTGTCCAGGTTGGAAAGGGCAGTGTGGAGTGCGATTGCGTCATCTGTGGATCTGTTTGGTCGGTATGCAAATTGGAGTGGGTCTAGGATATCCGGAATGATGCTGTTGATGTGAGCCATGACCAGCCTTACAAAGCACTTCATGGCTGCTGACGTGAGTGCTATGGGGCTACGGGTAATCATTTAGGCAGGTTACATTCGCTTCCTTGGGCACAGGGACTATGGTGGTCTGCTTGAAACATGTAGGCATTACAGACTCAGCCAGGGAGAGGTTGAAAATGTCAGTGAAGACACTTGCCAGTTGGTCCGCGCATGCTTTGCGTACATGTCTTGGTAATCCGACTGGCCCCGCTGCTTTGTGAATGTTGACCTGTTTAACCTCTCTGGCGCATGACAGCCACTGAAATCCAGTGGCGCGATTTTTGAATCGTTAGAAATACTATTACTTCAATTTCTCAAACATATGACTATTTTACAGCTATTTAAAGACAAGAATCTCGTTAATCTAACCACACTGTCCGATTTCAAAAAGGCTTTACAACGAAAGCAAAACATTAGATTATGTCAGCAGAGTGCCCAGCCAGAAATAATCAGACACCCATTTTTCAAGCTAGCATATCATGTCACATAAACCCAAACCACAGCTAAATGCAGCACTAACCTTTTATGATCTTCATCAGATGACACACCTAGGACATTGTGTTATACAATACATGCATGTCTGTTCAATCAAGTTCATATTTATATCAAAAACCAGCTTTTTACATTAGCATGTGACGTTCAGAAAAAGCATAACCCCCGCAAACTTCCGGTGAATTTACTAACAGTTTGCTAAATTACTCACGATAAACGTTCACAAAAAGCATAACAATTATTTTAAGAATTATAGATACATTACTCCTCTATGCACTCGATATGTCCGATTTTAAAATAGCTTTTCGGATGAAGCACATTTTGCAATAATCTAAGTACATAGCCCGGCATCACAGGGCTAGCTATTTAGATACCCACCCAGGTCAGCCTCCACCAAAATCACATTTCCTATAAGAAAAATGTTCTTACCTTGCTTGTTCTTCGTCAGAATACACTGCCAGGACTTCTACTTCAATAACAAATGTTGGTTTGGTCCCAAATAATCCATCGTTATATCCAAACAGCGACGTTTTGTTCGTGAGTTCTAGACACTATCAGAATGCTACATCACGGTCTTGCGCATGGCGCATTGGCGTGACAAAAAATGTCTAAATATTCCATTACCGTACTTCGAAGCATGTCAACCGCTGTTTAAAACCAATTTTTATGCCATTTATCTCGTAGAAAAGCGATAATATTCCGACCGGGAATATGCATTGAGCCTAAACAGCCGAATTAAATTTCTCCTCAGGAGCGAATCGTGCACGCGCCTCATTCAAAGGTCCTCTGAGCCGCCACTTACCAAAGGCGATAATGTGTTTCAGCCTGAGGCTGCCTCGTCAACCTTCAGGTATTTCCCGGGTTCTGAGAGCATATCGGAGCCCTGGGAATTGTCACGTTACAGCTAAGATCCTTACTTTTCAATAAACAGATGCAAGACGCACGACTCCTTGTCAGACAGGGTACTTCCTGCATGAAACCTTGTCAGGTTTTTGCCTGCCATAGGAGTTCTGTTATACTCAGACACCATTCAAACAGTTTCAGAAAATTCAGAGTGTTTTCTATCCAAACCTGAACAATAATATGCATATTCTAGCTTCTGAGTTGGTGTAGGAGGCAGTTAAAAATGGGCACATATTTTTTCCAAAATTCTCAATACTGCCCCCTAGCCCAAACAGGTTAAAGGTCTTGCTCACATCGGCTACCGAGAGCATTATCACACAGTCATCCAGAACAGCTGGTGCTCTCATGCATGCTTCAGTGTTGCTTTCCTCGAAGCGAGCACAAAAGACATTTAGCTGATCTGGTAGGTTCGTGTTACTGGGCAGCTCGTGGCTGGGTTTCCCTTTGTCGTCCGTAATAGTTTTCAAGCCCTGCCACATCCAACGAGCGTCTGAATCCTACTACACGGGCTCTATCTTAATTGACGAAGCTGGTGACTGAGGTGGTATACTCCTCAATGCCTGTTCAGATTTTCGTTATTTAGCCCTCCGAAAAGGCTCACCAGGAAGCACACAATGTCATGACTCGTGTTTGTCCTTAATTTTATTTAAAATCAAATGACCACAGGTCATAAACCTGAAATACAACAAACAAGTAATGACAATATATTATTCAGATATATTATTTAGTATGTTATTCAAGTAATATAATAATAATGTAAATAATACATCAAATAAGCCTGCAACACCATCAAAGATGTGGCGAATCTGGCTTAAAACAGCAATGACTACATCACCCAGAATGCCCAGCGCCAGAGGAGCATGCGCACAGGGACTCTGCCGTCACAGGTTGCTATGGACGCTGTCACAGGACACAGAACCAATGCCACCACATGCCTCGTCCAAAGGATTTACACACAAACGCAACATAATACGGCACTCCACCATGGATCACCGAACCAAACCACCGCTATCACCACCGCCACCAGAAACCAGCAGAGTGCTCCGAACAATCAGCACAATGCAAATGGCTGATAATAATAGCCTAATGCTATATAGCATCTGGTTCGCTGAGCTACCGCACCCAGCGAGCTACAAGTTACTCCCGGCCAACTAACACCGACACAGTGAGGTAAACGTTCAGTGCACAAACATATAAGTGACTTAAACATCAATGCTAGACAGTAGTTCGCAGTTACATACCAACGGGCTGTGTGCTCCTGATGATTGTCTACGGTGAAGTGATTACCAGGTGCTGTAATTTAAGTCTCTAGTGAAGCTGCGCATGCGCACATAACGTAACATATCTGAGCATCTAAGAAACTTAAAGAAATCACTCGTTCCCCATTTAATTGAACACATCAGACCCATTTGCTTCTCTTTTATCTATTTATATATATTTTTTTCTTTTCCTGAGTGAGCTAGAAATCGCAACGGGATGATTCCGGGATGATTCCCGGAACATATTCCAGTCTGTGCTAGCAAAACAGTTGTGTAGTGTAGCATCTGCGTCATCTGACCACTTCTGTATTGAGCGAGCCACTGGTACTTCCTGCTTTAGTTTTTGCTTGTAAGCAGGAATCAGGAGGATAGAATTATGGCCAGGTTTGCCAAATGGAGGGCGAGGGAGAGCTTTGTATTACATTTACATTTACGTATCCATCTCTGTTTGTGGAGTAAAGGTGGTCTGGAGTTTTTATTCCCTCTGGTTGCAAATGTGACATGCTGGTAGAAATTAGGTTAAACAGATTTAAGTTTGCCTGCATTAAAGTCCCCGGCCACTAGGAGCACCGCTTCTGGATGAGCATTTTCTTGTCTTATACAGCTTGTTGAGTGCGATGTTAGTGCCAGCATCGGTTTGTGGTGGTAAATAGACGGCTATGAATAATATAGATGAGAACTCTCTTGGTGGATTGTGTGGTCTACAGCTTATCATAATGTACTCTACCTCAGGTGAGCAATACCTCGAGACTATTTTAATATTATATATCGCATAGCTGTTAGTGACAAATAGACACACACACCCGCCCCTCGTCTTACCAGACGTAGCTTCTCTGTCCTGCCGATGCATGGAAAATCCCGCCAGCTCTATATTATCCATGTCATTGTTCAGCCACGACTCTGTGAAACACAAGATATTACTTTTTAATGACACATTGGTAGGATAGTCTTGATCGTTTATATCATCCATTTTGTTTTCCAATGATTGCACGTTGGCCAATAGAGCGGATGGTAAGGGAGTTTTACTCACTCGCCTACGAATTCTCAGAAGGCAGCTCGGCCTCCGCCCCCTTTTTCTCTGTTTTTTCTTCACGCAAATGACAGGGATTTGGGCCCGTTCCTGAGAAAGCAGTATAACCTTCGCATCGAACTCGTTAAAGAAAAAATCTTTGTCCAGTTCGAGGTGAGTAATCGGTAATCAGGGCTACTGGACATCGCTGTTCTGATGTCCAGAAGTTATTTTTGGACATAATAGACGGTAGCAGCAACATTATGTACAAAATACGTTTTAAAAATATGTTACAAACCATGTGAAAAAACTAACAAAATAACACTTTTGATTAGGAGCCTGTAAAACGGCAGCCAACCCCTCCGGCGCCTTTCTGTATCATAAGGGCATTCCGCATTGTTACAAAATTTGGGACGTGCATGTCGATGCGTTACAGTGCTTGATTTGGCCTCTGGAGGCTTTGCAATTGCGCCAAATCCTCTGACCGCATTTTCAGATCAAGCATAAATTGGCTTTAGTCTAGGCACCCGCAATGGATTAGTTCACTGAGATGGGCGCAAATGTATACAGTACCAGTCAAAAGTTTGGACACCTCATTCAAGGGTTTTTCTTTATTTTTTATATTTTCTACATTGTAAAATAATAGTGAAAACATCAAAACTGTGAAATAACAAATATGGAATCATGCAGTAACTAAAAAAGTGTTTAAAAAAATGAAAATATATTTTAGATTCTTCAAAATTGTCACCCTTTGCCTTGATGACAGCTTTGCATACTCTTGGCATTCTCTCAGCTAGCTTCACAAGTTCACATGGAATGCTTTCCCAACAGTCTTGAAGGATTTCCCACATATGCTGAGCACTTGTTGGCTGCTTTTCCTCCAAGTCATCCCATATCATCTCAATTGGGTTGAGGTCGGGTGATTGTGAAGGCCAGGTCATCTGATGCAGCACTCCATCATTCTCCTTCTTGGTCAAATAGCTGGAGTTGTGTTGGGTCATTGTCCTGTTGAAAAACAAATGATAGTCCCACTAAGCACAAACCAGATGGGATGGCGTATCACTGCAGAATTTTGTGGTAGCCACGCTGGTTAAGGGTGCCTTGAATTCTAAATAAATCACCGACAGTGTCACCAGCAAAGCATCCCCACATCGTCACACATCCTCCTCCATGCTTCACTGTGGGAACCACACATGCAGAGGTCATCCGTTCGCCTACTCTGTGTGTTAGAAAATCTCAAATTTGGACAGATTTCCACAAGTCTAATGCGCCATTTCGGGGCTCCCAAGTGGCACAACGGTCTAAGGCACTGCATTTCAGTGCTAGAGGTGTTACTTAATTTACATTTACGTCATTTAGCAGACGCTCTTATCCAGAGCGACTTACAAATTGGTGCATTCACCATATGATATCCAGTGGAACAACCACTTTACAATAGTACATCTATATATTTTTTGGGGGTGAGGGTAGGGGGGGAGGGTTAGAAGGATTACTTAATCCTATCCCAGGTATTCCTTAAAGAGGTGGGGTTTCAGGTGTCTCCGGAAGGTGGTGATTGACTCCGCTGTCCTGGCGTCGTGAGGGAGCTTGTTCCACCATTGGGGTGCCAGAGCAGAGAACAGTTTTGACTGGGCTGAGCGGGAACTGTGAGGTAGGGAGGTGAGCAGAGGTAGGGAGGTGAGCAGGCCAGAGGTGGATGAACGCAGTGCCCTTCTTTGGGTGTAGGGACTGATCAGAGCCTGAAGGTACGGAGGTGCCGTTCCCCTCACAGCTCCATAGGCAAGCACCATGGTCTTGTAGCAGATGCGAGCTTCAACTGGAAGCCAGTGGAGTGTGCGGAGGAGCGGGGTGACGTGAGAGAACTTGGGAAGGTTGAACACCAGACGGGCTGCGGCGTTCTGGATGAGTTGTAGGGGTTTAATGGCACAGGCAGGGAGCCCCGCCAACAGCGAGTTGCAGTAATCCAGATGGGAGGTGACAAGTGCCTGGATTTGAACCTGCGCCGCTTCCTGTGTGAGGCAGGGTCGTACTCTGCGAATGTTGTAGAGCATGAACCTACAGGATCGGGTCACTGCCTTGATGTTAGCGGAGAACGACAGGGTGTTGTCCAGGGTCACGCCAAGGCTCTTAGCACTCTGGGAGGAGGACACAATGGAGTTGTCAACCGTGATGGCGAGATCATGGAACGGGCAGTCCTTCCCCGGGAGGAAGAGCAGCTCCGTCTTGCCGAGGTCCAGCTTGAGGTGGTGATCCGTCATCCACACTGATATGTCTGCCAGACATGCAGAGATGCGATTCGCCACCTGGTTATCAGAAGGGGGAAAGGTGAAGATTAATTGTGTGTCGTCTGCGTAGCAATGATAGGAGAGACCATGTGAGGATATGACAGAGCCAAGTGACTTGGTGTATAGCGAGAATAGGAGAGGGCCTAGAACTGAGCCCTGGGGGACACCAGTGGAGAGAGCACGTGGTGCGGAGACGGATTCTCGCCACACCACCGGGTAGGAGCGACCTGTCAGGTAGGACGCAATCCAAGAGTGAGCCGCGCCGGAGATGCCCAACTCGGAGAGGGTGGAGAGGAGGATCTGATGGTTCACAGTATCAAAGGCAGCAGATAGGTCTAGAAGGATGAGAGCAGAGGAGAGAGAGTTAGCTTTAGCAGTGCGGAGAGCCTCTGTGACACAGAGAAGACCAGACAGCCTGGTTCAAATCCAGGCTGTATCACAACTGGCCGTGATTGGGAGTCCCATAGGGCGGCGCACCATTGGCCCAGTGTCGTTCGGGTTTGGCCGGGGTAGGCCATCTTTGTAAATAAGAATTTGTTCTTAACTGACTTGCCTAGTTAAATAAATAATGTCAATTTCTCGTGTTTCTTGGCCCAAGTAAGTCTCTTATTGGTGTCCTTTAGTAGTGGTTTCTTTGCAGTAATTCGACCATGAAAGCCTGATTCATGCAGTGTCCTCTGAACAGTTGATTTTGATGTGTCTGTTACGTTAACTCTGGAGGATTTATTTGGGCTGCAATTTCTGAGGCTGTTAACTCTAATAAACTTATCCTTTGCAGGAGAGGTAACTCTGTGCCTTTTCTGTGGCGGTCCTCATGAGAGCCTTTCATAGCGCTTGATGGTTTTTGCGACTGTCTTGAAGAAACTTTCAAAGTTCTTGACATTTTTTAGATTGACTGACCTTCATGTCTTCGGATAATGATGAACTGTCATTTCTCTTTGCTTATTTGGTATTGGTATTTTATTAGGATCCCCATTAGCTTTTGCAAAAGCAGCAGCTACTCTTCCTGAGGTCCACACAACATGAAACCTAATACAGAATGACATTATTCAGAACACCATTAGACAAGAGCAGCTCAAGGACGGAACTACATACATTTTTAAAAAGGCACACGTAGCCTACATATCAATGCATACACACAAACTATCTAGGTCAAATAGGGGAGAGGCGTTGTGCAATATGAGATGGAAGGAAGTTCCATGCAATACTGTGTTTTCTTTCATTTGTTCTGGATTTGGGGACTATGAAAAGACCCCTGGTGTTATGTCTGGTGTGATAAGTGTGTGTGTGTCAGAGCTGTATGTAAGTTGACTATGCAAACAATTTGTGATTTTCAACACATTTATGTTTCTTATAAAAAGAAGTGATGCAGTCAGTCTCTCCTCAACTCTTAGCCAAGAGAGACTGACATGCATAGTATTTATATCAGCCCTCAGAGCAAAACGTGCCACTCTGTTCTGGGCCAGCTGCAGCTTAACTACGTCTTTCCTTGCAGCACTGGACCACACAACGGGACAAAAATCAAGATTAGACAAAGCTAGGGCCTGCAGAACTTGCTTTTTGGAGTGAGGTGTCAAAAAAGCAGACCATTTCTTTATTACGGACAGACCTCTCCCCATCTTTGCAACCATTGAATCTATATGTTTTGACCATGACAGTTTACAATCTAAGGTAACGCCAAGTAATTTAGTATCCTCAACTTGTTCAAAGCCACACCATTCATTACCAGATTCAGCTGAGGTCTAGCACTTAAGGAATGATTTATACCAAATACAATGCTCTTAGTTTTAGAGATGTTCAGGACCAGTTTATTACTAGCCACCCATTCCAAAACAGACTGCAACTCTTTGTTAAAGGTTTCAGTGACTTCATTAGCTGTGGTTGCTGATGCGTATATAGTTGAATCATCAGCATACATGGACACATGCTTTGTTTAATGCCAGTGGCGGGTCATTGGTAAAAATAGAAAAGAGTGGAGGGCCTAGAGAGCTGCCCTGCGGTACACCACAATTTACATGTTTGATATTAAAGAAAACCCTTTGAGTTATTTTAGATAGATAGCTCTGAATCCACAATATGGCAGAGGTTGAAAAGCCATAGCACCCAAGTTTTTTTCAACAATAGGTTACGGTCAATAATAACAAAGGCTGCACTGAAATCTAACAGTACAGCTCCCACAATCTTTTTATCAATTTATTTCAACCAATCAGTCATTTGTGTCAGTGCAGTACATGTTGAGTGCCCTTTTCTATAAGCATGCTGAAAGTCTGTGGTTAATTTGTTTACAGGGAAATAGCATTGTATTTGGTCAAACATAATTTTTTCCAACAGTTTGCTTAGAGCTGGCAGCAAGCTTATATGTCTGCTGTTAGAACCAGTAAAGGCTGCTTTACCACTCTTGGGTAGCAGAATTACTTTGGCTTCCCTCCAGGCCTGAGGACAAAGACCTTCCTCTAAACTCAGATTAAAAATGACAGATAGGAGTGGTTATAGAGTCAGCCACCATCCTCAGTAGCTTTCCATCTAAATTGTCAATGCCAGGAGGTTTGTCATTATTGAGGTGTTCTTGCCATTATATGGACTTACCAAATAGGGCTATCTAATGTATACCACCCCTAACGTGTCACAACACAACTGATTGGCTCAAATGCATTAAGAAGGAAAGAAATTCCACAAATTAACTTTTAAAACCTCTATGGGATCGGTGTGTCCCCTGCGGGACGGTTGAGTTAAAACCTCTTACATCTAGATGTTCCTCTAGCGGAACGTCTGCTCCAATATCCAATGATGGGCGTGGCGCGAAATACAAATTCCTCTAAAATCCGAAAACGTCCATTTTTCAAACATATGCCTATTTTACAGCTATTTAAAGACAAGACTCTCGTTAATCTAACCACACTGTCCGATTTCAAAAAGGCTTTACAGCGAAAGCAAAACATTAGATTATGTCAGCAGAGTACCCAGCCAGAAATAATCAGACACCCATTTTTCAAGCTAGCATATAATGTCACAAAAACCCAGAAGACAGCTAAATGCAGCACTAACCTTTGATGATCTTCATCCGATGACACACCTAGGACATTATGTTATACAATACATGCATGTCTGTTCAATCAAGTTCATATTTATATCAAAAACCAGCTTTTTACATTAGCATGTGACGTTCAGAACTAGCATACCCCCCGCAAACTTCCGGGGAATTTACTAACAATTTACTAAATTACTCACGATAAACGTTCACAAAAAGCATAACAATTATTTTAAGAATTATAGATACAGAACTCCTCTATGCACTCGATATGTCCGATTTTAAAATAGCTTTTCGGATCAAGCACATTTTGCAATATTCTAAGTACATAGCCCAGCCATCACGGGCTAGCTATTTAGACACCCACCCAGTTTAGCCTTCACCAAAATCACATTTCCTATAAGAAAAATGGTCTTACCTTTCCTGTTCTTCGTCAGAATGCACTCCCAGGACTTCTACTTCAATAACAAATGTTGGTTTGGTCCCAAATAATCCATCGTTATGTTCCATCAGCGACGTTTTGTTCGTGAGTTCTAGACACTATCCGAATGGTAAATCACGGTCGTGCGCATGGCACATAACGTGACAAAAAAATTCTAAATATTCCATTACCGTACTTCGAAGCATGTCAACCGCTGTTTAAAATCAATTTTTATGCAAATATCTCATAGAAAAGCGATAATATTCCGACCGGGAATCTGCGTGTCTGTAAACAGAGGGAAAAACCGAAAGGCGGGGGCGGGCAGGTCACGCGCCTAAGCCTTTGTCCTCTGATAGACCACTTAGCAAAAGCGCTCCTGTGTTTTAGCCAGGGCTTTGAATTACGTCATTCAGGTTTTTCCCGGGCTCTGAGAGCCCATTGGAGACATGGGAAGTGTCACGTAACATCAGAGATCCCTTGTAATAGATGGTCAGACAGGGTACTTCCTGAACAGAATCTTCTCAGGTTTTGGCCTGCCAAATGAGTTCTGTTATACTCACAGACACCATTCAAACAGTTTTAGAAACTTTGGAGTGTTTTCTATCCAAAGCTAATAATTAGATGCATATTCTACTTTCTGGGCAGGACTAATAATCAGATTAAATCGGGTACGTTTTTTATCCAGCCGTGAAAATACTGCCCCCTAGCCATAAGAGGTTAACGTGCGCTAATGTGATTAGCATGACGTAAGTTAGAAGATTTCCCAGGACTTAGACATTTCTTTATATGGGCAGAAAGCTTAAATTCTTAATCTAACTGGACTGTCCAATTTACAGTAGCTATAACAGTGAACAAATACCATGCTATTGTTTGAGAGTGCACAACAAGAAACTTATCATGGCAACTGGTTTGATACATTCATCTCTGAAGTTAAATAATGTACTTACATTCAGTAATCTTGCTCTGATTTGTTATCCTGAGGGTCCCAGAGATAAAATGTAGCATAGTTTTGTTTGATAAAATACATTTCTATATTCAAATGAAGGAACTGGTTTCTTCAGTTTAAACCCCTGCTGTGTCTGGACAAAAGAAATGAAAAAATAGGTCAAATCATGACTGCAGTGATCTTCAAGTCGGAAAGTAGGAGCTCTAGAAAGATGCCCGAGTTTCTTAGTTGAATAACCGTTCAAAACCATTTTCCCCAGTCGAAGTTCGTTTTTTTCCCTGAGTTCCCAGTTGTCTTCCAGGAACATACATCTCTGTATGTTCCTAGGATGTCTTGAACGCACTGAAGTCGGAAGTCCGAGATTTCCCAGTTCCCAGTTGTCTAGAACGCAGCATAAGGGTTGGAGAGCCCTGCTCTAAAAATGTAACTGTGTGATGTGACTGGTGATGTCACTGGTTGCTTGGTGTGCTCCTCCTTGCCATGAATAAAATCTTCCCTAAATAGAGGCTGTATAACGTGCTCTTTAACATGAGACTTGGAGCAAAGTGAACCTGCTGCTCTCTGTAACTGTTCTCCTGTGTGGTGTGATGTCACAGGTTGCTAGGTGTGCCCCTCCCTGCGATGAGAGTTGACCAGGTCCCCAGCACCCCCTCCTGCAGTTGATGGATCTGCAGCTGGTCTGGAGATGACAGACAGTGTCAGGGCCTTCCTCCGTAATGTTGCGACGGTCAGACAGCAACCCAACACACCCCGTCTGTCCACACACAAGTGATAGGCCTACACATGGGGTTAAAGGAGGGTACAGCTATCATGAGTCTGAATCATGAGCTGGTGAACCAACTAGCAAGCTCTGTTTAGATCTATTGGGAATTGTGTTCTAGTTCAATTGATGCCATCCACTCGGCCCATTAGACATTTTGTCTAATAAGTTAGTATGTTTTTACACTAGACAGATTAAACATTTTAATAAAGTTTAAGCTTTTTCTTTTGTGTTTTTTCTTGTTTGCTTTAGAGCAAACGTTGCTTTCGGGCAAAACCATAGTAGCCTACATTTAATTGCTTAACCAAATGTTTACCCTTGTTGTTTACCTTGAACCTCATCACCTTACTTCCAGATGATGATCTCCTCCACAAAAGCAGTACAAAGATTAGCCTTGGTTTTTTGGTTTAGTTCAAGTGTTTTTATTTCAACTGTGCTACTAGGTAACCAAGTGAATTTAAGCACAAGTTACCTGACTTTAATGATATTAAGATACATTTTGTATTTGCAACACCGCTTTGGATTTAAAAGGAACTTTTCCACCCATGTACGTATACACATACCAAGTCTATCATACAGTGTAGTGTACAACATTAGAAGAATGTGCTGTGTTGATTTTCTTTATAAGGCATTTACCCTAGTCTCACTTTGAATTTTCTGTGTGTCCTACAGGGGATTAAGGACTCCATTTTGGGGATCGGAACTATCTCCAAGCTGGATGCCCGCATCCAGCAGAAAAGGGAGGAGCAGCGAAAGAGGAGAGCCAGCGGGGCCCTGGCTCAGAGACGGGCCCAGAGTGAGGAACGCAAACAGGAGAGGTAGACACTGGCAATTATGACTTTAATACCCTATTCACACTGCCGAGCCAAGCTGGACTGGTTTCAAAAACCCCAGTTTTTGGAACCGTGCTGGAAAGGGTGAGGTGGAAGGAAAAAATCAGAGACAGCACACTTCTGTTTTGGTTGGCACGATATTGTGGGTATAAAAAAGGGTATACGCGTTTTCTCCCTCAGCCCGAGGAGCTATTTGATACATATCACAAAAGGGTATTATTAACATTCCTCCCTATCTAACCTGATATGCTCTTTCTAGTTGTGACAGGTTCATATTAAAAAACTTTAATATGGATCGTTGTGTGCTGTCCAGTGTTAACAGTAGGCTTAGGCCTATACCTTTTTGTGCTTATTAATGGCAATGGTGGATGATAATGTGTAGTCATACTCTCTTTTTCAGTGAACCCAAATTAGCCAGTAGGATTTTTCAGTGCTGTGCGTGGAATGGGGGAGTGTTCTGGGTAAGAAACATACTTTTCTATATTTTAAAACTGTTTGAAAAATGCATATCATGCAAATACTGATTTTTCTATGAGAGGGGCAGAGAAGTAATACTACAAAGACATTGTTCATGTTAGTAATCCCTCCAAATATTTTTGCAGCTCAGTCTGTTCCTCTTCTATCGGGTGTTTATTCCACTGCTGCAGACTCTGACAGCAAGAATTATCGGTATGTCTGCCTGGAACTGTGGGGCGGGTTCACTCCATTATCACATGCTTCATAGTGATTTGTTAAAAACAGTGGCAAAACCTGTCACTCAAAGAGACATTTCCTGACAGGTGACCCCTCACTCCATGGTAACGTGTGGTCCTGGCTGGAGTTCCTATTGACCTCCGTGTTCAGTGCTCTCTGGGTGCTCCCTCTGTTTGTGCTCAGCAAGATAGTCAACGCCATTTGGTTCCAGGTGAGGCCTCTGTTAGTACACAGGTGATGACGTAGATGTTTTGTGGTTGTCGTTGTAACAAGGGTGGGATATAGCTGGTCAAGGACAACTGTTGCTCAGTTGGCACCGGAGAGCACTAGTCGTACAGTGGCTTGCGAAAGTATTAACCCCCTTTGGCATTTTTCCTATTTTGTTGCCTTACAACCTGGAATTAAAATGGATTTCTTTGGGGTTTGTATCATTTGATGTACACAACATGCCTACCAATTTGAAGATGCAAAATGTTTTTGGTGAAACAAACAAGAAATAAGACAAAAAAGAACTTGAACTTGAGCGTGCATAACAATTACCCCAAGAGACTTGCAGCTGTATGTTTCAAAAGCTTGGCACATCTAGCCACTGGGATTTTTGCCAATTCTTCAAGGCAAAACTCCTCCAGCTCCTTCAAATTGACATTTAAATGTTTCCCCTTAAACCACTCGAGTGTTGCTTTAGCAGTATGCTTAGGGTCATTGTCCTGCTGGAAGGTGAACCTCCATTCCAGTCTCAAATCTCTGGAAGACTGAAACAGGTTTCCCTCAAGAATTTCCCTGTATTTAGTGCCATCCATCATTCCTTCAATTCTGACCAGTTTCCCAGTCCCTGCCGATGAAAAACATCCCCATAGCATGACGCTGCCACCACCATGCTTCAGTGTGGGGATGCTGTTCTCAGGGTGATGAGAGGTGTTGGGTTTGCGCCAGACAAAGCGTTTTCCTTGATGGCCAAAAAGCTCAATTATAGTCTCATCTGACCAGAGTACCTTCTTCCATATGTTTGGGGAGTCTCCCACATGCCTTTTGGCGAACACCAAACGTCTTTGCTTGTTTTTTTCTTTAAGCAATGGCTTTTTTCTGGCCACTCTTCCGTATAGCCCAGCTGTGTGAAGTGTACGGTTTAAATTGGTCCTATGGACAGATACTCCCTTCTCTGCTGTGGAGCTTTGCAGCTCCTTCAGGGTTATCTTTGGTCTCATTATTGCCTCTCTGATTAATGCCCTCCTTGCCTGGTCTGTGAGTTTTGGTGGGCGGCCCTCTCTTGGAAGGTTTGTTGCGGTGCCATATTCTTTCTATTTTTTAATAATGGATTTAATGGTGCTCTGTGGGATGTTCAAAGTTTCGGCTATTTTTTTATAACCCAACTCTGATCTGTACTTCTCCACAACTTTGTCCCTGATCTGTTTGGAGAGCTCCTTGGTTTTCATGGTGCTGCTTGCTTGGTGGTGCCCCTTGCTTAGTGGTGTTGCAGACTCTGGGGCCTTTCAGAACAGGTGTATATATACTGAGATCAAGTGACAGACAATGTGACACATAAATAAAGTCCACCTATGTGCAATCTAACTAATTATGTGACTTCTAAAGGTAATTTGGTTGCACAAGATCTTATTTAGGGCCTTCATAGCAAAGGGGGTAAATACATATGCATGCACCAATTTTCCGTTTTTTATTTTCTATAATTTTTTTAAACAAGTTATTTTTTTCACTTCACCAATTTGGACTATTTTGTGTATGTCCATTACATGAAATCCAAATAAAAATGTATTTAAATTATAGGTTGTAATGCAACAAAATAGGAAAATGCCAAGGGGGATGAATACTTTTGCAAGGCACTGTATATACATAGTTTTATCATAAACCAATTACGGTCTCTATTGACGATGTGTATAGCTTTCCAGCAATGTTCAGGCGATGGAGTAGTGGCTTTAATACAGTTGAATGAATGCTTGGCTATGCTTTCCTTTTGTCTCACAGCAGTAACAGATTTCCAATGTGTTATTGCTATGCTATCTATATTCCCTTCCAGTGTTTTTTAAACGTTATTGCCCGAAGATCTTTTGAGATGATAACATGTGTCACACAGTGAAACAGGAGGTTAACATGCCCTCTGGTTGTCTGCTGTAGGACATAGCTGACCTGGCGTTTGAGGTGTCTGGTCGGAAAGCCCAGCCCTTCCCCAGCGTCAGTAAGATTATCGCTGACATGCTCTTCAACCTCCTCCTCCAGGCCCTCTTCCTTATTCAGGTAGTACAGCAATCGACGTTCCCATGTGTCTTCAAGTTCACAAAGAAGGGTTCACTAAGGTTATGTTGGAATGAAAACATACAGCGGTCTTTGGGATCAACGCTGAGAGCTCTAATTCATTACATCCATTGGTTGAAGTTAATAGTCAATGTACTAGCTCATCATCTTGTCTTTGTTGTGGTCCACTAGGGTATGGTTGTGAGTCTCTTCCCCATCGATGCCATTGGACAGATGGTCAGCCTTCTTCACATGTCTTTGCTCTACTCCCTCTACTGCTTTGAGTATCGCTGGTTCAACCATGGTGTGCCTCCTTTCTACTCAGATGTATTTCTTCTCAAAGTATTTTGCTAATTTTAGGTAATAGGAACTGAGCAGAATCTCAACCCATTTGTAACCGTTTCATCCAAGGCATTGAGATGCACCAACGGCTGTCCAACATTGAGAGGAACTGGCCCTACTACTTTGGATTTGGTCTCCCCATGGCTCTATTGACTGCCCTCCCCTCTTCATATATTATAAGGTAACGCCACTTGTATCCCCTCTTTCAATCCAAGCACGAGACTTCCAATATGCAGACTTTCAGTTCTACTGATATACCAAATCATTTGAATGATCCACTCAAATTATATATTTTTCTGCTTTAGTGGCTGTCTGTTCTCCATCCTCTTCCCTCTGTTCATCATCAGCGCTAACGAGGCCAAGACCCCAACAAAGTTATAGTGAGTATGGTGCACTGCAAGCCCTAACCATGACCAGTGATCAAACAGATTCACTTGTGTAAAAAGAACCAGTGATATCCTCTTCCGTGCTCACTCACTCTCTTCCCCCCCGTGTCTTTTCCACACAGTCACTTCCAGCTGCGCCTCTTCTCTCTGGTTGTGCTGATTAGCAACAAGCTGTTCCACAAAACGGTCCACCTACAGTCGTCCTTGACTTTGTCCACTTCCACCGAGAAGCTGCCCCCCTCTCCCCACGCCTCACCTGGCCGCCAGAGACCCCTACCCTCCCAGTGATGGCCACCAGGAGGCGACAAAGGAGCGGCTCAGCAACTCCTTAGTAAACAAATGGAGGAGCAGTTGATTCTTTCTGTGGATAGGAAGAGGAATGATGTTTGTTTGGTTAAAGGGGGGGTTTATGTGATTTTAATGATTCTACCACAGCCCTTCATGTTCTTTTGGAGCACCTGCAAGGTGTGTTTTTAATGGGAATGACGAATGAGATTTGACTGCCCTGTCCCTCACACTCATATATTTTTCTCATTTATTTTGTTTAATAGTTTTTTTTTTATGTATGATGTGCCATTTGAGAGCTTTAAATACAGCACAAGCTGTCATATACATTGTTTTTTTCTGCTCTTTTCAATTACAACTCCAATGTTTGCTATCTGTTGTTTGTTTAATCTGTTTATCACCCAGTGACTGATCCCAGACTGATTTGTATAAAACACTTGATGTGGAAGAGAAAAAGGAAAAGGTTACGTTTTTGCCAGGACTGATGTTATCAATGCTTGACTTGGATTGATATACGTGCCGTGCCTGTGTTCATTTTGGGTGACGGTACTGTTTAGGTGCAGGAGCTCCACAATACTTATGAGATAATATTTTATAAGAGAAACAGGAGCTCAAGCAGTAGAAAAGTTGTGTGACCCAAAGAAGCCTGTTCTGCTTTTCCATTGAAGGGGGTGACATGTTTGCGATGTTCAAAAGTAAAGCACAAGTGTAATTTTTTTCTGTGTTGCAAGTGACATTCCTTTCACCCTGATAGGATGCTGTCTTGTTCATGAATAGCTGTTTCACTGTAAAGCCAGGGTGACACTGCTACTCCTCTGGCCCAGGAATAAGCTTGTGCTGTGAAAACAAAGGGACACTATTTATTCCTATAAGGGCTTTATTTTACGCTTTCAGCATGGGAGCTGGGCCTGTATCCATGTAGTCTGCAAAATACCAATTAGTGGAAAAAAGATCAGAATTGGGTTGCCTGTGTAAACACTCTTATATTCATTATGATCTAAAAGTCCACACTGATGCTAGATCAGCACTCCTGTTCTGCAACGCTTTGTGGATACAGGCCCTGATCTAAACATCACGCTACAAAGGAAGAGTATCCTTACCTAAAAAATCCAAATATGAAATCACTGGTTGTTGTGTGGTGATAAGTGAAGTTAGCTGTTTTAAGGAAGCGGTTTTCTATAGGGGTGTATTAGGCTGCGTTTACACAGGCAGCCCAATTCTGATATTTTTTTCACTAATTGGTATTTTGACCATCTCTGAAAAAGAGTTGATGTGATTGGTCAAAAGACCAATTAGTGGGAAAAAGATCAGAATTGGGCTGCCTGTGTAAACGCAGCATTAGACAGGTGAAGCTGTGTCTGCTGCTGGGTCAGATCAGATGAAACTGCCAAACTTCTTTACTACTCTGTTTGACTCACTTCTGCTTCGAATCAATTGCACACCAAGGACTGTAGTGTAGGAACTAGGAAGATGTCACTGAGCTGAAGTTCTGACAGATTTTCTCTTGAAGTAACAGACAGGGGAGAAACCCTGTGTGTTTATATTCCCCCTTGAGCAGTGGCAAATACAGGGCTTCTTGTTTTACATGATGTCACTTGGCTCTAATGTTCAACCAAAACCTTACCAAGGGGATTACCATCATCTAGCTTTCACCTAGTCATTAATCTCATGGGTTGCGGGGGAAGGGGAAGTGTTTTTGAAACGGTATGTAGTAATTGTAAGATGTGCATAGTGTTTATGTATGCAGATTGATATTTGTGAGGTTGGAGTAAAAGTATTGCCTAAATAAAATTGGTCAGTATACACTACATCTACTTGGAAGTAATCTTGATTGACCCCAATTTATTTTGTCTCAAATGTTATTCTATGGTTAGCTGCTTTGTTGCTCAATGTTTCCCACCCAGGGCCAGCTCCAGTCATAATTGAAAAAAGTGGTTGCTTAGGGGGCCCAACCAAAACCAAGAAAAAAATAAATAAAAAGTTGTATTTACATTTTTTAGGAACTCCGTTGTGGTCTCAACTTACTATTGAGAGTAAAAATAGTAGAGTACACCAGTTGCAATATAGAAATTTGGTTGGGCATTAGCAGTTTTTCTCATGTCAGTCACTCAGACATGTCAGCTAACAATTTTTAGATTGGTAGTTTGTCACGCCAGCCATCTAAACTTGTAGTAATCATGGCCGAATACCCACGGGGCACATGCCAAGAGGCCTTGACCTCCAGGGGTCATTACAAAATGTGTAGAACTGCAGGAAATGTACTTTTAACTTTCCCACCTGGATATTTAATAAAAAAATCTCAAGAATTCACAAAAATATTCTGGTGTTTTATACATGTCCCAATGTGGGTGATAATTTAGAGATAACAGTTTCGCTGTTCATACTCCCAGACTTTATTTTTATCAAGCTCTTTTTAAAAATGTTTTAATAAAAATATGTATAACAAATTACAATAACAAAAAAACAGGACATCACTACACGTATATTTTCTCTAAAGAAACATAAAGTAAACAGAAACAAGAAATAAAAATCACTACACATGAATTGCAAGTTCTTATTTTACTCTCAGCAGTAAGGACACGTCACTGGAACCAACAGCGACTGCGCGGCCTGTTTGAATGATAGCTGATGAACGAATCAGGAATGAGATTTTACTGAGGGCCGGTGCAAGGCCAATAAACACGTTGCATAGTGTGGCTGGGCGGGAACACAAGGTTGTGAGTATATGTGTAACAGCAACGGAGTGGTAAGTGCCGCTCAAAATAGCTGCTACCTCAACGAGAAATATAATTGAACTCCTCTATGGCTCTGTTTGTATGACTATACTGAAATTAATCACAAGGTGTAACTTTGAGAATAAATGAAATCAGATCTTCTGTCCATTCATAAAGCTAGCATGTAAAACGAAGGCTCAGCCCTCTTTGAGTTTAATGGAATCTGCACTGTTTATTTACAGGAACGGAAAACCCATCAGATAACTGCGTATTGCGTTTAGCTAGGTCAATACATACATGCGGACTATTTGCTAACACATTAAGCTACATTAACTAGCTAGTTAACTTGACCTATTTAGCAAAGGCTGGCTGACAGATTTGTCACTTATGTTGCTATTTCTTGGTCATTTCTACATACAACACGAATGTCTTAATAATTTGGTTGGTCAAGGCAGAGAAAGAACCAATGCTGTGTTGGAAAGAGCTGTATGAATAACAAGGAATGTTTGCAGTCTAGACGGAGTTGCATCCATTTCCTGGTTTGATTCTTCGCCACATCAAACTGGCGGTGCGCATGTCCTTATCAGGGGCGATTCATTACGCCGATTCTGTTGCAAAACGTCTCAAACGGGGAGGGACCTACCTGAATTGTCCAATATAAACTTTAATTTGAGTTGCAATGCTTGGACTAATGCTTACACACCTAGTTGGAACAGACTGAAGCATGTCTTTTAAACCCAGTCAGTGATTTCATCGGGGAAATAATGTTGGTTTAAGACAAGTTGTTAATAGATCGCGGTTTTGTGTTTAACGTTGTTCAAGTGAGTTTTCCAACAGAATTGGGGTTTAGTTTGTAGACTGAAGCGCCATGTTTTCAAACCCTGAATTACTATGAAAATCATTTATGGAATAGATTTGTCTCATGGCCAATCTACTGACCAATCTAGTAAAAACTGACTGGTTGGGAGTGTACTTTTTGTGCTGCTCTGATTCATGCACAAGCAATGCAAGTGTGGAAGTTTGGAAAGGAGCTTGCTGCCTCGCACCTTCACTGCTAATGTAGATTGTCTTTCCAAAAGGGATAAGCCAAGTTATCACTCCCCGTGTGAAGATGACGAAGTTAGGCTTCCTGCGGCTGTCCTATGAAAAACAGGACACGTTGCTGAAGCTGCTCATCCTGTCTATGGCTGCAATCCTCTGTAAGAACACATACACTTTATATCCCTTTCTGTTACTCTACACTTATATTCCATACTATTATTATTATTATTATTAGGGCCATTGTCACGGACTCTTGATGATGCAACGTGTAGAGATGGTTTAGACTTGTTCTTTCTCCCCCTTCTTGTTAGCCTTTTCCACCAGGCTTTTTTCTGTGTTAAGGTTCGAGAGTGTCATCCATGAGTTTGATCCGTAAGTCCACTGCTTTGGTTCCTTAATCCTCAGATTCATGGCAGTTTATACATTTTTTCTCAATGTTGTTTAAAACCAGAAATGGAGCATGACCTTGAATGCTTTTCTGCTTCATCCTCAGATACTTTAACTACAGAACAACCCGCTTCTTGGTAGAAGAGGGGTTCTACAACTTTCATAACTGGTTTGATGACCGGGCATGGTACCCTCTGGGGAGAATCATCGGTGGCACTATTTACCCAGGTAGGAATGGGATGACCTGTTCAACACAATACTGTACAGTACTTTACATTATAGGGTGATTATCTAGACATTAAAATGTTCAGCTAAAAAAAGTCCTGTTAAGGTGGCTTTGGGTAATAAAGTAAAATTTTTTCCCCCCTCTGTTATATAGATCCTTTCTGGCCTATCCCACACATTCTTTTGGTAACAGCAAGCTCACAGGCTAGTAGCTAAAATACTTGCCCTTCGTTAACTCTTTCTGTTCTGCCCTGTTCCCCCAGGCCTGATGATCACCTCTGCTGCTCTGTACCACGTCCTGAACTTCTTCCACATCACCATCGACATCCGCAACGTCTGTGTCTTCCTGGCTCCCCTCTTCTCCTCCTTCACTGCCATCGTCACCTACCACTTCACCAAGGAGCTCAAGGTAGGTTGCAGCACACCTGGGTCCTGTTCAGCGGGTAGAAAACATAAAGAAATTGAGGGAAGTGGGGAGGTAGCCTACAACCTGAAAATGCTCAAGAGCTCTGAAATGTACTTGTTTCCATGGCTTTCATATCTACGGTCTATTTCTTGTAGGATGCAGGTGCTGGGCTCTTGGCTGCTGCCATGATAGCAGTGGTACCTGGCTACATTTCCCGTTCTGTCGCAGGCTCCTATGACAATGAAGGTATAGAAATAGCCTCATCCCCATGAACATGCCAGTTTAAAGGACTTGGCCCATGTTGTGGTCTTTAATATAATTTGTTTTTCTGTCCAGGTATTGCCATCTTTTGCATGCTGCTGACGTACTACATGTGGATCAAGGCAGTCAATACAGGCTCCATATACTGGTCCGCCATGTGTGCCCTGGCCTACTTCTACATGGTGAGACTAACGCCTCTAAAATAAAGAAATGATGAGGAACTTTAACAATCGAGAGAACTTACAAAATGAAAGGTACAGTAACTTAGTCCGTGCTAAAGATTGTGACACTTCTCTCATGGTGCTCATCTGAAGGAGGCTTTCTTTCACTGCTTTCAAGATGAAGAAAAAATATAAAGTGGTGTGCATCGTTATAATAGGATGGCGCCGGAGAAGATAGCAGACGTTTTACGTGCCCCCAACCGATTGTGTTTTTTTGTTTGTTTAATTGCGTTGTTTGTAACTTTTTTTTTTACTTATTTTGTACATAATGTTGCTGCTACAGTCTCTTATGACCGAAAATAACTTCTGGACATCAGGACTGCGATTACTCACCACGGACTAGCAGAATCCTTTTTTTCCTTTAACGAGTCTGACGAGCTCGACGCGAACGATATACTGCTTTCTCGGGGACAGGCCCAGATCCCCGTGATTTGCATGAAGAGGAGGCGGGAAAAAATGGACCGGAGGGCGGGCTGTCTTCTGAGAATTCGTAGGCGATTGAATAAACCCCCACTTCCTGCTAGCAAACGTGTAATCTTTGGACATTAAAATAGATGACCTACGTCGAAGATTAAACTACCAACAGGACATTCAAAACTGTAATATCTTATGCTTCACGGAGTCGTGGCTGAACGATGACACTATCAACATACAGCTGGCTGGTTATACGCTGTACCGGCAGGATAGAACAGCAGCGTCTGTTAAGACGAGGGGCGGTGGACTATGTATTTTTCTAAATAACAGCTGGTGCATGATATCTAAGGAAGTCTCGAGTTATTGCTCGCCTCAGGTAGAGTATCTCATGATAAAATGTAGACCACACTACCTACCTAGAGTTTCTGTATTTTTCGTAGCTGTTTACATACCACCCCAGTCAGAGGCTGGCACTAAGACAGCATTGAATGAGCTGTATTCCACCATAAGCAAACAAGAAAACGCTCACCCAGAGGCGGCACTCCTAGTAGCCGGGGACTTTAATGCAGGGAAACTTGAATCTGTTTTACCAAATTTCTATCAGCATGTTAAATGTGCAACCAGAGGGAAAAAAACTCTGGACCACCTTTACTCCACCCACTGAAATGCATACAAATCTCACCCTCCATTTGGCAAACCTGGCCATAATTCTATCCTCCTGATTCCTGCTTGCAAGCAAAAACTAAAGCAGGAAGTACCAGTGACTAGATAAATAAATAAAAAAAGTGGTCAGATGAAGCAGATGCTAAGCTGCAGGACTGTTTTGCTAGCACAGACTGAAATATGTTCTGGGGTTCTTCCGATGGTATTGAGGAGTACATCACATCAGTCATTGGTGTCATCAATAAGTGCATCGATGACGTCCCCCCCACAGTGACCGTACGTACATACCCCAACCAGAAGCCATGGATTACAGGCATCATCCGCACTGAGCTAAAGGCTAGAGCTGCCGCTTTCAAGGAGCGGGACTCTAACCCGGAAGCTTATAAGAAATCCTGCTATTTCCCCCGACAAACCATCAAACAGGCAAAGGGTCAATACAGGACTAAGATCGACTCGTACTACACTGGCTCACACTCGTCAGATGTGGCAGGGCTTGCAAACCATTAGACTACAAAGGGAAGCACAGCCAAGAGCTGCACAGTGACACGAGCTTACCTTCCCAAGTTCTCTCACGTCACCCCACTCCTCCGCTCTCTCCACTGGCTTCCAGTTGAAGCTCGCATCCGCTACAAGTCCATGGTGCTTGCCTACGGAGCTGTGAGGGGAACGGCACCTCCGTACCTTCAGGCTCTGATCAGGCCCTACACCCAAACAAGGGCACTGCGTTCATCCACCTCTGGCCTGCTCGCCTCCCTACCTCTGAGGAAGCACAGTTCCCGCTCAGCCCAGTCAAAACTGTTCGCTGCTCTGGCACCCCAATGGTGGAACAAGCTCCCTCACGACGCCAGGACAGCGGAGTCAATCACCACCTTCCGGAGACACCTGAAACCCCACCTCTTTAAGGAATACCTGGGATAGGATAAAGTAATCCTTCTAACCCCCCCCCCTAAAAGATTTAGATGCACTATTGTAAAGTGGTTGTTCCACTGGATATCATAAGGTGAATGCACCAATTTGTAAGTCGCTCTGGATAAGAGCGTCTGCTAAATGACTTAAATGTAAATGTAAACTACTTCTATGCTCACTTTGAGGCAAATAACACTGAAACATGCATGAGAGCACCAGCTGTTCTGGAAGACTGTGTGATCACGCTCTCCGCAGCCAATGTAAGACCTTTAACCAAGCGTCCCACCTACTCAACAGCCAGTGGAATCCCGTGGCGCGTTATTCAAATACCTTAGAAATGCTATTACTTCAATTTCTCAAACATATGACTATTTTACAGCATTTTAAAGACAAGACTCTCGTTAATCTAACCACACTGTCTGATTTCAAAAAGGCTTTACAACGAAAGCAAAACATTAGATTATGTCAGCAGAGTACCCAGCCAGAAATAATCAGACACCCATTTTTCAAGCTAGCATATAATGTCACATAAACCCAAACCACAGCTAAATGCAGCACTAACCTTTGATGATCTTCATCAGATGACACTCCTAGGACATTATGTTATACAATACATGCATGTTTTGTTCAATCAAGTTCATATTTATTTCAAAAACCAGCTTTTTACATTAGCATGTGACTAGCATTCCCACCGAACACTTCCGGTGAATTTACTAAATTACTCACGATAAACGTTCACAAAACAAATTATTTTAAGAATTATAGATACAGAACTCCTATATGCACTCGCTATGTCCAATTTTTTAAAATAGCTTTTCGGTGAAAGCACATTTTGCAATATTCTGAGTAGATAGCCCGGCCATCACAGGCTAGCTATTTTGACACCAACCAAGTGTGGTACTCGCCAAACTCCGATTTACTATTAGAAAAGTTTGATTACCTTTGGTGTTCTTCGTCAGAATGCACTCCCAGGACTTCTACTTCAATAACAAATGTTGGTTTGGTCCCAAATAATCCATAGTTATATCCAAATAGCGGCGTTTTGTTCGTGCGTTCAAGACACTATCCGAGGGGTAAATAAGGGTCACGCGCCTGACGTGTTTCGTGACAAAAAAAATCTAAATATTCCATTACCGTACTTCGAAGCATGTCAACCGCTGTTTAAAATCAATTTTTATGCAATTTTTCTCGTAAAAAAGCGATAATATTCCGACCGGGAGTGGTGGTTTTCGTTCAAAGACAGAGAAAGTAAACATGGAGTCGACTCGGGCACACGCCCCATTGTCCTCAGATCGACCACTATCAAAATGCGGCAATGTTTTTCAGGCATGGGCTGCAAAGCCACGATTCAGCTTTCTGGCGCCTTCTGAGAGCCTATGGGAGCGTTAGAAAATGTCACGTCATGCCAGAGATCCCCTGTTTTTGTTAGAGATGATCAATAAGGCCATGAAATGGTCAGAGAGAGCGCTTCCTGTTTGGAATCTTGTCAGGTTTTGGCCTGCCAAATGAGTTCTGTTATACTCACAGACACCATTCAAACAGTTTTAGAAACTTTACGGTGTTTTCTATCCAAATCAAACAATCATATGCATATTCTAGTTACTGGGCAGGAGTAGTAACCAGATTAAATCAGGTACCTTTTTTTTATCCGGCCGTGCAAATGCTGCCCCCTAGCCCAACAGGTTAAACAAGTAAGTAAGCATTTCATTGTAATACAACACCTGTTGTATTCGGTGCAAGTGACTAATAACATTTTATTTAATATGAGGCAAAAACGTTAAACCAACTGAACACACCCCTTATGTCTGTAGGTGTCCTCCTGGGGTGGCTATGTGTTCCTGATCAACCTCATCCCCCTCCACGTGCTGGTCCTCATGCTCACTGGCCGCTTCTCCCACCGTATCTACGTGGCCTACTGCACCGTCTACTGCCTGGGAACCATCCTCTCCATGCAGATCTCTTTCGTTGGCTTCCAGGTATAAAAAAAAAACTTCTCCTTATTCTCTCCCTTCCTTCCCATAGACACAGCAGCTGCCCAGACGTTGCTCCAACTGGAGCAGTCAGTTGTTAGACTGCATGTCCATTGCACGTTAGCTTGTGAAGACAACATGGGTCCATGAATATGATGGCCCAATATGATTATTTACAATGAGTAAGCCATTATATATTGTATGATTTAGTCATTTTTGCTGGTGGAGATTTTGGGAAAACTCACACACACAGTTTATTCAACTCCTTGTCTCCCTCTCATCTCCATTTCAAGCCAGTGCAGTCGTCTGAGCACATGGCAGCATTCGGGGTGTTTGGCCTATGTCAGATTCATGCCTTTGTGGACTACCTGCGCAGCAAGCTAAACGCCCAGCAGTTTGAGGTCCTCTTCAAGAGCGTCATCTCCCTGGTGGGCTTCGTACTGCTCTCTGTGGGCACCGTGCTCATGCTAACCGGTAAGAGGCTCGCCAAGGATCCACTCAGTAAAATACGCTCATTCAAGTCCAGTTAAAAATGTTGAACGAAAACCAATACTGCTGTATTAGAATTCAGGTCTGCCACTCAGACAGGCCTGGGCAATACTCTACTCAGTAATGTAGACTTCTATTTACAGGCCTGTTTGGTCGTTCAAAGCTTGTTTGCTGTTGTTGAACCTGTAATTACATTTCTCTATCAACACAATTCCTCTATAAATTTGAGATTCTCCAGATTTAAAATGCCTTTTTTAGGAACATACTGATATGGTTAAGATTAAGAAAATGCAAAACAGTATACCCATTAAGTATCAGAACTACAGTAAGTGATTTGGTGGTGCCTTTTTGTTCGACATGACTTGACTGTGTTGTGATTGTTGCATTTCTCAGGGAAGATCTCCCCCTGGACGGGTCGTTTCTACTCACTGCTGGACCCATCTTACGCCAAGAACAACATCCCCATCATCGCCTCTGTGTCTGAGCACCAGCCCACCACTTGGTCCTCCTACTACTTTGACCTGCAGCTGCTCGTCTTCATGTTCCCAGGTACATAGATTATTCTCAATCAGTCTCGAATGTCAGAATCTTGCTTTTTAGATGATTTTTAGATGAATGGATCGATCAGAATACCTTTGGGACAAAGGTACAAAAATCACTTGTGAAGAAAAACATTGCGGTGCTTTAATGAACCTGCGTTGCTTCCTCCTGACAGTGGGTCTGTATTACTGCTTCAATAACCTGTCTGATGCAAGGATCTTCATCATCATGTATGGCGTCACCAGCATGTACTTCTCAGCTGTCATGGTAAGTCAGCTAGCAGATTATCTCTTGAATGAGAGGAATATTTGACACCATACATTTTCAAATATTCCAATATTTCTGCTGTTGTGAGTAGTACTTGCACATGGTACCTAACTGTCAGAGCTCTAGGGTTGTCATGATACCAGAATTCAATACCGATACCAGGTTTAGTTGCAAAATACTCAACCAAAATGATACTCGATGTCGAAATTATACCACACCAAGAAAAATAAAGTGTATTGGCTAAAGTCACTGAATAACCGACTGTCCTTTATTTTTTTAAACATTGAACAATATGTTGTTAATGGTTAGAACTACTGAAATAACAAATAGAATATCTTATATTCAATTTCTTAAAAAAATAAAACATATTAAATAACAGAAAAATATCTTAATGTCCTTATGCAAAACTGAGACTCGGCGCATATAAAATCATTTTACAATTGCATCTAAACTGTTTTAAAATGTAATATGCTGCATATAAGGGTTTAATTAAATCTATGTCTGTAATATTGGATCAAATTACATTCATTTGACCTATGATTCATTACAGTTAAATAATTGTATGTATTAATTGAATAGTTTAGTTCCAAAACAATGAACACTTTGAAACTCATTTTAAGTTTACACACAATGGATTTTATACAGCATACTACCATTCCGAGTGCATTTCAACTCCCAGGGTGCAATGCTCCGCCCAGGGCTGCTGGCTGGCTAGTGGCTACTGCTAGCAAGCCCAGACAAACAAAGTAGTTTAAATATATTGCTGTCATAGCTAAATGAGTGCATTTCACATTACTTTTGGGTTGTAATCGTATTATAATTCTCACATGAATGTCATGCTGAAAATACTGTATGTTCATGTCATTGCCACTAAAAAAATAATTTGAATTTAGTTGCTAGTAGAATAACATTACAATGCAAAATATCATGTGTAGAGTCGTTTGTCGTTTTGCAACTAAACCTCCCTTGCACTGCTTTATAACACCTTTTGCATAGTGGTTTCGGTGTGCTGGTCCTCATCTGCTCTGTAAGCAAAATATTCTCAGTTGTTCCCCACGATTACATCGGGGAGGGGACTGTGGATCGTTCTCAGTCCTTTCGTTAGTCACGCGATATCTCAGACAGCACTGGCCTGATTTTGATGAAACTTGGGTGAATGAATTGTCTTGCCATAGAGATCCGGATTTACAAAATTACACCGATTGGCCCAAGGCGGGAGCTTTAGTAATTAACTGAAATGTGTGAGTCACACCAGAGGAAGAGGCGACACTAGAGTGGGAACTGGGCCCAAAATCGGTCTTCTCCAGCAGGTGGTGATTTTTCTTTGGCACATCACATGGAGTACAGGGAGTGGATTAGGTAAAAAAGACTGGTACCCAGTGGTGTAAAGTACTTAAGTAAAAATACTTAAGTCAGTTCTTTTTTTTGTACTTTACTAATTATTTGACTACTTTTACTTCACTACATTCCTAAAGAAAATGTACTTTTTATTCCATACATTTTCCTTGACATGAAAAAGTTATATTTCCAATGCTTAGCAGGACAGGAAAATTGTCCAATTCACGCACTTGTCAAGAGAACATCCCTGGTCATCCCTACTGCCTAAGCATTAAACATTTATGGCAATTTAGCTAGCTAGCTTGCAGTTGCTAGCTAATTTGTCCTATTTAGCTAGCTTGCTGTTGCTAGCTAATTTGTTGTCATTTTACCTGAAATGCATAAGGTCCTCTACTCTGACAAGTAATCCACACAAAACGGTCAACCGACTCGTTTCTAGTAATCTCTCCTCCTCCCAGGCCTTTTCTTCTTTGGACTTTATATGGCAATTGGCATTTAACTTTCATAGTTACCACGACGACCGACCGAACTCAGTTCATCTTTCAATCACCCATGTGGGTATAACAAATGAGGGGAAGCCACGTGGTTATCTGCTTCTATAAACCAATGAGGAGATGGGAGAGGTAGGACTTGCATCACATTCAGCGTCACAAATAGAACTGACTTCTATTTTAGCGCTTGGCAACGCAGACGCTCGTTGGCGCGCGTGAGCAGTGTGGGTGCAGTAATTGAATAACATTTATGTTTAAATTTATTTTGCAACGCTCACACACATGACACAAGCGGTGTGGTCAGCATGTTAGTTTGTAAATGATGTTGGAGTGTGCCCCTGGCTATCCGTAATATTTTTTTTTTTTAAATCGTGCTGTCTGGTTTGCTTAATTTGAGGAATTTTATACTTTTGAGACTTAAGTATATTTTAAAGCCAAATACTTTTACTCAAGTAGTATTTTAACTGGGTGACTTTTGCTTGAGTCATTTTCTATTAAGGATCTTTACTTTTACTCAAGTATGACAATTGGGTATGTTTTCCACCAGTAGTGGTGCGCGGGTCAGCTGTTTGTTCACCCGCCCACAATTGCTAATAACCCATCCGCAACTGCCCAACTATAGGTGAAAACCTTAGTCCCGCACTTGACCCTAACCCGTTAATGTAGAAAATGCAATGTAGGCTACTGACAGACGGCTTCTCTTCTGTCATTATATGTTGCACGAGAAGACTGAATAAACCCTTGCTCACCAGAATGTCATAAATCAGTAGAATGAATGCCTCCATCTAGTTGACATGGGTAAAGTTCTCTTTCAGCTCTGCTTCTTTCACGGAGCAAAGCCATTTAGGGGCTTGGTATAAAATGCAATAACAAAAAAAATGAAAAGATTTTCTGTGCAAAATTTCCAAATGACATCAGTTTGACCGGTTGTAAGGAAATGGAAAGCTGTGAGAATGACCTATCATGTTTCTGATAAGATTTAATTTCAGCTTGGATGCATATTTTGTGCTTTTATGATACTAATAAAGTTAGCACCTCTACAGATGGTATCTAACTGTGCATTCGCATTATCTCAAGACACTGTTCCAGGGTCATAATTTAGCCTACATTTGGTGTATCATTTTACTGTAAGAAATGCTTACTTCTGCAGGAGTTATATTAAGGCTATGTGAGAGGTTATAGAACTATAGTCAGTGTCCAGAGATCAGTTTCCAATTAACCCATCTGAACAATAGGCTACAGTTCCCTTGATGTGCCATAGGCCTATTTGAAGTCTTTGTCTTGTGACTCTCAAATTTGTATAGCGCTTCACAATCACACATGACATGCTATCATCCTATTTTATCACTTCGACAAATATTTTCCCAAACATTACTTTTCTAGCCCTCCCTTTATTTTCAACTCTCCATTTCACAGCTTATCTTATTGAATTAAACTCCTACTTTTTTGCCTCCATGGATTGACTAACTTTTTCTGCCTGTTCCTAAAAGCATTTGGCGTGTAGGCTATTTGGTGCGTGTACAGTTAGGCCCTAAAGCTTATGAACTAATGCCAGATAGCTTTAAATAATGAAAGAAAAACCTCAATGTAGCCTATAGCTATCAATTGCAATGCGAGATTAGGCTTCCACTATTGCCTGTTGTGCAAGCAGATGAGCTCCCAGAAAGAAACTACAGAGCAGGTGTGTTTAACTCATCCAGCTGCTTCTCTCCTCAGGTGCGTCTGATGCTGGTCCTGGCCCCAGTCATGTGCATCCTGTCAGGCATTGGTGTGTCCCAGGTCCTCACAACTTACATGAAGAACCTGGATATCAGCCGGCCAGACAAGAAGAGCAAGAAGCAGCAGGACGCCACCTACCCCTTCAAGAACGAGGTAAGAGAGGAAGGATACATCAAATTGTATTTGTCACATGCGCCGAATATAACAACGATGCTATCAACAAGGGTTACCGGTACCAAGTCAATGTGCAGGGGTATGGAGTAGCTGAGGTAATATGTACATGTAGGTAGGGGTAAAGTGACTATGCATTGATAATAAACAGAGTAGCAGCAGTGTGTGTGAATGTTTGTTTATATTACTGAAATGCAGCGCTGAGAATGTATCCATTGCTACTGGATATCATTCCAACTTTTGATAAGGGTTAAGTGATCTAGTGAGATCTAGGCCCGGTCCAGTAACAACCATTAAACCCTAGACACTTGTATAGATCTGAAAGTCTTTCTAGTATTTGTTTCACTGATATCCTGTACCATTTTGTCCACCAGGTGGCCAGTGGGATGATTCTGGTCATGACCTTCTTCCTCATCACCTACACTTTTCACTCCACCTGGGTGACCAGCGAGGCCTACTCCTCCCCCTCTATTGTCCTGTCAGCCCGCGGTGGAGACGGCAGCCGCATCATCTTTGACGACTTCAGAGAGGCCTACTACTGGCTCCGCCACAACACCCCAGAGGATGCTAAAGTGATGTCATGGTGGGATTACGGCTATCAGATAACGGCCATGGCCAATCGAACAATTCTAGTGGACAACAACACGTGGAACAACACACACATCTCCAGAGTGGGCCAGGTGAGGTGTTTTTTGTATTGATGACTTAACATGGGACTGATAAGTGGTAAAATCCTATCCTCTGTTAATGACTGCTTGGTACCTGTGACTGCTGAACTTCAATTAAACTGTTTCTGTTGACCGGTAGGCCATGGCGTCCACTGAGGAGAAGGCCTATGAGATCATGCGGGAGCTGGATGTCAGCTACGTCCTGGTCATCTTTGGTGGACTAACGGGATACTCCTCAGACGGTATGTCTACAAAGCCAGTGGAAATTATCAATGTCCATCACCCTATGGATAATCACTTTGTTGAATTATTACAGCTTCTTATTATTACAGCATCTTAACATATTTCAGATTACATTATTTAACTCATGATCATTAGTTGTCAATGCCTAATACATACATTAGATGGAGCACTTTTTGCATGTCCATAAATCAACTTCAATGTCACTCATGCTTTAGGTCTGCTAACACTTCCTCTGTCCTCTGTGCAGACATTAACAAGTTCCTGTGGATGGTGCGTATAGGTGGTAGCACAGACACAGGGAAGCACATCAAGGAGCACGACTATTACACCCCCACTGGAGAGTTCCGTGTGGACCGCGAGGGCTCCCCTGTCCTGCTCAACTGCCTCATGTACAAGATGTGCTACTACCGCTTCGGGCAGGTCTACACAGAGGCCAGTGAGTAACCCTGCATGATTATAATCCATATGGCAGGTCTGCTCTGAAACTATCTAGTATCAGGTATGCTTGTCTGACATCATCCTCTATCCCTTCAAACTAATATCCTATTTCTCCTGATTTTTCAATGATTTCCTGAAGTATCAGAGTGGTATTATACCTCATAACACGTCTCCACAGAGGACTGTGTGTGAAAATATTATATTCCTCATCTTGGCCCGAGTCCTGATTTTCTAACCCTTGTTCCAGAGCGCCCCCCTGGCTATGACCGAGTACGAAACGCTGAGATCGGCAACAAGGACTTTGAGCTGGATGTGCTGGAGGAGGCCTACACTACAGAGCACTGGCTGGTCAGGATATACAAGGTAAACTTTCTTTCTGTGACTACTGTCTTACTCGCCTTTGTATTTATTCAGTCCCGCCCGTAGAGTACCAGGCCATTCCAGGGGGTTATTTAAATGAAATGTTTCTAGTCAAATGTGTTGTTTTCACCTTATCGGCTCAGGTATTCGAGCCAGCGACGTTTCCGTTACTGGCCCAACACTCTAACTACTAGGCTACCTGCCATTTGCATGTAAACCCCTCAAACTCCACTCTTGACCTCGAAGCCAGTCACACTGCATTTTTTTTCATTGTTCCTCCCCTAATCAGGGACTGATTTAGACCTGGAATACCAGGTGGGTGTAATTAATTATGAGGTAGAACAGAAAACCAGCAGGCTACGGACCTCTTAGGGTAAGATTTGAATACCCCCTGATGTAGATACTTATTTTAAACCACACATTATTAACACTGTCCTGTGTTTACCCCCTTGAGGTGAAAGATCTGGATAACCGAGGGCTCTCACGGACGTAAAGCCCTCCAACCCGTCATCGTTCATGCACCTCTTTTAGCACACAGCACTGAAAAGCCTTCCCCTGTGGTCTAACTTTTTCATTTTGTTTTTTTTGTACTTACCAATGTGGAGTCTCTCTCGTCTGGGAATAGGAGGTGGTGTTTCATAATGTCCAATCAAATATCAAGGAGTGATTTCTGCAATCAATGGCCAAAAGAACGTGCTTTGAATTTTTACAATTTGGTCAATTAAAGAGGCATAAATGTGACAAAATGGTATGTTGTCTGTAATTTTTTGTTTTGAATTTGCTTTGCACAGTACAATGCAACCTTTGGCCGATTTTGTTTTTCCCAAGAGCTTTACATGATTCAAGATTTGGCAACCTTTTCAACTCACAAATTGTTTTAATGATTTTGCTTACTGAATACCAAGACGACGGTATGATTTGAACCGTGGGGGAAAAAGTACTATATATGCAGTGGTAACTGGTCACATTTCATAGAAAAGGAACACAAAGGTTTTTCTAAATGGGTCACCTACACTGTATATAGCTGCAGTTTCTCACGGTTCAAATCCTTGTTCACATTGGCAGTTTAAGTGACACTTTTTAAAGAAATGCATATCCAATTCTAATCTGCTCTTTTTCCTGCAGTCTGATCAGCCAAAAAGCACATGACATCTGATATTTCAAGCCACAGATGGTTAATTAGCATAGACTGTTATTTGGCACATCTTGTTGCTTGCGCGCTACTCAAAGTTTGGCAAGGACATGTGGTAGCTAACTAGCTTGTTAATTGTTTACAAACAAATTAGAATGTGTTAAAAGCTTAACAGATAGCTAGCTAGTTGGCTGCTGTGGCTAGCCAAAAAATGACACTTTTTGTAAGTTGGTTCATCTTATCTTTTGATGCTTTAAGTGTTCTTACACTGATTTTAACATTCAAAGCAACTGGGAAATGTCCATGGCAGGCATTGTCACATTAGCCTGCTACATAACTTCTGAGTGATGGTAAGCACGGAGCACTACAACCTATCAACAGACTGTATGCCATTGCACACACATACGTTGTTACTATGACAATTAGCGTAGCCAAGTCAGCAAATGACTGCTGTCTGAACACACACACACACACACACACATCTGATTTGGTCACTTGTAACTAACTGTTTGGACAGCCAGTATTCCAAAACGGATTTGAGCAATAAGGGCTGCAGTGTGAACAACGCTTAAACTGGAACTGACTGCATTGTAGCAACATGAACACTTATTCAAATATTTTCATATGTACCCCTGACAAGTGAGCACTTAGATATGGTCGTTTACATAAATCCATAGAATGTTGGAATTGCGTATAGTAAGACATTTTCAAAATTCTATAGCAATATAGAGTGGGAAAGCGGCCATGCGTTTGGACAATTAATAGAAACTGCAGTAAATAAAACCTAATAAACATCTGTTGTCCGGAATTGGAGTCCATGCAGACCGGTGCACCAATCAGAACCACAGTAGGCCTATAGGCAAATAAGCCATTTGCCAAACGGGCCTGCCATCATTCACTTTGAACTGGACTGCTTGTTAACAGGCAGTAGCATCATTAGGACGCGTTCGCCACAAAATACACCTGAATGGATTTCTGTAAATTCCACAGGAGTCCTCTTACATTTGGGAACTTCACAGCTTACCTTTTCATGGCTGTTTAATCAATAGGACTATCTCTCCCTCAGTTGCTGAATCACGTCAACAACAAGATCAACTACTGCTAGCTAGAGCCAGATGAGCTAAAATGTAATGAGGGAACATTAGATAAACGTTTTATGTAGTTGGTTGTCAAAATTGCACTGACTAACAATGGGTAATAGTAGCCTGCTTGTCCTTCTGCAGCTTGCTTCCCAATGCATGCTTGTTCCAACCCAGTTGATTGACAACTGAGAGAGATGCTAACAGTCATTCAAGTTCAGCATAGCTAGAAAAGCAATTCACATTTCTTGCTAGTGTAACCGATGTGAAATGGCTAGCTAGTTAGCGGTGATGCGCGCTAATAGCGTTTCAATCGGTGACGTCACTCGCTCTGAGACCTGAAGTGGTTGTTCCTCTTGCGTTGCAAGGGCCGCGGCTTTTGTGGAGCGATGGGTAACGATGCTTCGTGGGTGTCAGTTGTTGATGTGTGCAAGGGTCCCTGGTTCGAGCCCAGGTTGTTGCGAAGAGAGGGACGGAACCTACACTGTTACACTAGCTAACCAAATGACACCTGAATCTCTATCTGTAGCCACCGAAAAACGATATGAGGGGAAAAAGTTGTCACTCACCCACCCAATGACATGAAATCCTTCTAGCAGCTTGCTAATGTTAGGATACTTATTTTTTGCTGGCTAAATAAATAGCTAGCTACATAAATAGATAAGCTAGCCTAGGGGTGTCAAACGCAATCTGCGCACTGGCCATATTAAAAAAAAACTGTAACGACCCTGGGTTTATAACCGCGGTAATCGACTCTGCCGCTCGAGCATGCTTTTGCGGCACAGTCGATAGCGCGTCGGGCTTGAAGGTCGAGGGTTCGAGACCTGCTCCCTGCCTGTTCATTACAAAACAATGAATTATACGGCCAGACATAGCATATTTGCTTTTACAAAAAAAATTGGGCATTGATTGATTTAATTAGAAAAATGTCCCTTTTATAATGTCCACTTATGTACGTAGGATGCTCTATATATAGCATTTTAACATATTCAAACAAAATAGATTTTTATTTTGTCCAGCCTTTGCTGTTATGCTTTCAGACCCTAATCAGAAAGTATTTAACAACTCCAAATAACATGTTTTTTTTATGTGCACTGCATGAATCACCGGTGCGGTTGAATGCAGCATTGCTGTATGGTGCACTGAAAATGTATCGTATTTGAGTAGCCAGCTTAGGCTACTGCTCAAATGTTGCTGTAATAGGCCTACATGTTTCTCATTTGCATGGTGTTTTGGTGCAGGTTTGGTTTTTTGGTTATTCATTGTCAAACTTTAAAACCCGAAGCCAACATGCAACCTTTTAGTAGCCTAGCCATACTGTGGCATGGCTGTAAACGGGACACACGAAAGCAATGCAATTGAAGTTTAATTCACCGACTCATTTATACTCGCTTGTTTGTCTTGTTCGGTCACCGGACCTTGTGTTTGACGCATGTGCGCTAGCCTATTCGCTACGTTATGACTGAGTTGTGATCATTGCCTTTGCTAGTTTGATTGTATTGACATTCCCAGCCTTAGTCGTCCGTTTTTGTTCAAAAATATTGAGTCATTGAAACTGAAACAGTGCTTCCCGAATGGGTAGAAGCAGCAAACAAACTACCAGGCCAGCTGTGATTTACAACCTGAGCAATATTTATTCTACAAAACTTAGTCCACTATGTAACAGATTCTAGTTTTGAGAACAGAACACTGTATTGAGAGCAAATGTTTAATCAATGAGAAAATGTGCAGAATGTTGGCTAAAATCCATCTTGGTCCATCTTCTCCCACTGCCTGCCACTGGGCTTCCTCTCAACATATTTGGTGATGAATGGGAATGGCAACCGGTTGCTTTAGATTTATACATCTGGTGAAACATCTGACTCATTGTTCTATCTGTGTATGCAGTCTCTGAACTAAATGTCAAACCACAGCTCCACCCCAAGGAAAATGACTGACTGCAGTAACAACCAACCATGTGGTTAAACGGCATTAAGATTTACAGTTCCCCTGACCCTAACCTTTTAACGTAACTCCTACATGTAACCTAAACCCTAACCTAGCTAACGTTAGCCACCTCACTAGAATTCATAACATGTCATATGTTTTACAAATTCATAACGTATTGTTGGTTTTGCAAATTTGTAACATATTGTACATTTTTAAAACTCATAACATATTGTTGTTCGTAACATATAATACACAATTGGTGATTCAATTAATGCTCAACATATGAAACATAACAAATGTATTGTCTCGAATTTACTTACATATAATAGAAAATGCTCTGAGACCAGGTTGACCACTCACCAGCCTGGTTAAACCAGACTGAACTCTTCTTCACAAAACACAATTTATAGACACATACATTTTACAGTTTAGTCATTTAGCAGACACTCTTATCCAGAGCGACTTACAGTAGTGAATACATACATTTCATACATTTTCTTATTTATTTTTTGTACTGACCCCCGTGGGAATCGAACCCACAACCCTGGCATTGCAAACACCATGCGCTACCAACTGAGCCACAGTGAAGGAGTACACATTTCTTGTGTTAGAATTCCATCATAATGATGACAGTTGAATCCTGCAGATGAAGAATCAGATCTGTCTTTTGGAGAAAAAAAAATCACTTTACGAATCATTTTTTTTTAATTATGGAAAAGAATGAAATAAGAAAACTAGCAAGTATAATTCAAAGAGAGACGTTTGATGACATGATCTTTCAATAATGACACTTGATGTGGTATACACATTCCCCACCCAATAAATATTTGACCAGTGGTGTAAAGTACTTACGTCGTTTTTTGGGGTATCTATGCTTTACTATTTATATTTCTAACAACTATTACTTTTACTTCACACATTTTCACTGATACCCAAAAGTACTCGTTACCATTGTAATCAAATCAAATTGCATTTGTCATATGAGCCGAACACAACAAATACTGTGAAATGCTTGCTTAGAAGCCCTTAACCAAGAATGCAGTTTTAAGAAAATAGAATTAAGAAAATATTTACTAAATAAACTATATTTACTAAATAGCCGGGTGGACATTTGATTAATTGTTCAGCAGTCTTATGGCCTGGGGGAAGAAGCTGTTAAGGAGCCTTTTGGACCTAGACTTGGCACTCGGGTAATGCTTAGCAGGACAGAAAATGGTTTAATTCACGCACTTATAAAGATAACATCCCTGGGCATCCCTACTGCCTCTGATCTGGCAGACTCACTAAACACAAATGCTTCATTTTTAAATGATGTCTAAGTGTTGGAGTGAGCCCCTGGCTATCCGTAAATACATTTTTAAAAAATTAGAAAATTGGGACTTCTGCTTTGCTTAATTTAAGGAATTTGAAATTATTCATACTTTTGATACTTAAGTATATTTTAGCAATTGCATTTACTTTTGATACTTAAGTATATTTAAAACCAAATACTTTAAAACTTTTACTCAAGTAGTATTTTACTGGGTGACTTTCACTTTTGCTTGAGTCATTTTCTATTAAGGATCTTTACTTTTACTCAAGTATGACAATTGGGTACTTTTTCCACCACTATATTTGACAATATCAGAATTTTTCAAAATGGACATACAGAATATGGTTCTTTGTTGCAAGGGTTCAATTGTTTACTTAGGTTGTTGGTGATAATTTCTCTGAAATAAAGTGAATCCTTACCCATGTAGTTATGGCTTGTGCTCTGTCACAAATGTGGTCAACAGGTGGGTAGGATGCCTTGGTGGAGGTGTACCTTTTTATTAAGAAGGTTTTACTTAGTATAATTGGTAAGAGATGGGCTGTATTAAGCATTCATCTTTAGAGCCTGTTGAGGTGTGTCAAACACCCCTGTAACTGACATGCAATCCCAAGATGGTGTTGAGTCCCAAAGGCAAAGAGGAGCCTTCCAATATGTCAACACTGAAGAGCCATCAGTGCTAGACTACTACTGCTGGTCCATCCTGAATATGATTTTTTCCTGCTTGCTGTTTGGATCAATTGCGTAAAATCAGTCCATAAAAGGTTAGTCTCTATAAAATCCTCTTTTTTTAATAGCCTTCATAATGTATGAGCTATCAGTATGTATGACGAACACACCTTTATTGCATTGCAATTTCAGGTGAAGAAGAAATTGTCTGAAGGAGATGTGGAAGGGGCAAGGCGGGCATCAGGCACTTCTTTGGGATTCAACGTGTTGGCCCTGATTTTTGGAGTGGGAATTTGGATATACTTCTTTTACAGTTACTATCCTGTCTTTGAAGAAATGTGGAAAAAGGGACATGGAATCCAATGCAGCATGTATGCTAATTGTATTTGACAACTTACATCTTCAGGAAAACATTGCCCCTCAAAATGAAAGCATGAAATCAAGCATTGTATTTGGGTAGTTATAGAATCCACTTTTACAAGGGCATGCAATATAGTGTGAGAAGACGTGTTCCAGGGCCAAGTTTGGGAAACCCTGATATAGATGACGTCACCATAGTCTAGGACCGATAAGAATGTCGACTGAATAATCTGCTTTCTACTATTTAGCGAGAGGCAGGACATATTTCTATAGAAGAGACCCATTTTTATTCTCAGTTTCTTAACTAACTCATCAATATGCTCACACCCCCATTCCTACTGCCTGCATTATTGTTTGCCACTGGGTCTTAAATCGTACCAATTTGTTTTTTTCAGTTGCCCATGCCATTTCAATATTTCAATAATAAATCATTAGATTTTTCCATTGTGTCAATGATGGCTAATTGATGGACTTCCAAGTCCATCAATTAGCCATCACTGACACAATGGCATGACCCTGTCATTGTGTTGTAGAATTTGTGAATTTTGTCTCTTGTATAATAAACTCTATACATTAGTTTATACTGTATCAAGCATACATTTCTGTTACCTGTAATTCCCTCCGTCTTGTGCCAACATCAGTTCTTTTAGATCTTGGTTTCAATAGTTTATATTTTTTTATGAGATTGTTAGTTGGAAATGCAGGTTTTGTAGACCTTCCCTATCATATGAACATCATTTTCTGACTCAAATAAGATTCTCTCAAGGTTGCTCTGATGTCAAAAAGATTTCAAATTTAAATCAAATCAAATTTTATTGGTCGCAAACACATGGTTAGCAGATGTTATTGCAAGTGTAGCGAAATGCATGTGCTTCTAGTTCCGACAGTGCAGTAATATCTAACAAGTAATCCAACAATTCCACAACAACTACCTAATTCACACAAATCTAAGTAAAGGGATGGGTTAAGAATATGTACATATAAATATATGGATGAGCAATGACCAACCAGCATAGGCAAGATGGTATAAAATACAGCTGAAGTCGGAAGTTTACATACACCTTAGCCAAATACATTTAAACTAAGTTTTTCACAATTCCTGACATTTAATCCTAGTAAAAATTCCCTGTTTTAGGTCAGTTAGGATCACCACTTTATAATTAATCTATACTCACCTGATGGCAGAGAGAGGGTGATGTTCAAAACTTGGTATGTCAAGCCGTGTTAGCTGGGGCTGGATAGTCTTGAGCGATGCTTGGACAGTGTACACACACACACCTGACAGCTAGCTAGCTTTAGCTCGATGTTTGGTGGTTTTTAATATAAGCTCCCTCTCTTGTCTGTCAATACAGCTACCAAGCATTACTTGTTGGTGTCCCTTATTATAACTAACCTGGCGAAAGCTAGCTTGAGTGATGGTCAGGTAAGTAACGTTAGATAGAGTCACACAGATTCTACTTTGAAACCGCTAGAACACGTACCCTGTGGCAGGCCCACACTGTCTCTGTTCATTAATTCAATCTTGTGAACAACATAGAAAAATAAATGAATTTATGCAGTCAAAATCATTATCCATCTTAGTAGTTAAAGTTTGGGTTCTACTAAGCTATAGTACATGGACTTGTTTTAAGGTCATACCAATGGATAATTTTGCAATGTGATTTTGAATTTTAAGACCCAATGAAGTATCAAAAAATATTTTAAATTGATTTGATGAAAAATGTAATTTGGCCTTACTGCTTACAAACGCATTGAAAAACAGATTCACTACATGGAACAACAGATAGTCCCCCCCAAAAACTCTAAGGGAAATTTGTTCTGAAGTGTCTGTCCTATATCTGAGAGATATAAGATCAGGAAACAAACACACACACACACACATACACATATACATATATTTTTTACAGAGCTATATATATATATATATATATATATATATATATGTATATATAGCTCTGTAAAAAATTAAGAGACCACTGCAAAATGATCAGTTTCTCTGGTTTTACTATTAATAGTTATGTATTATGTATTATTCTATGTATGTTCTATGTATTATTCTATGTATGTTTTATTCTATAATCTACTGACAACATTTCTCCCAAATAAAAATAGTCATTTAGAGCATTTGTTTGCAGAAAATGACCAAATCTGAGATCTCTTTTGTTCTAGGCCTGGTTCACGTCAGGCAATGCTTCTTGTGAATTGCAAACTCAAATTTTGTGAGGGTTTTTTATAGGGCAAGGCAGCTCTAACCAACATCTCCAATCTCATCTCATTGATTGGACTCCAGGTTAGCTGACTTTTTCAAACCTACACTGTGAATGTTTAAATTATGTATTCAATATAGACAAGAAAAATACTATAATTTGTGTGTTATTAGTTTAAGCACACTATGTCTATTGTTGTGACTTCGATGAAGATCAGATAAAATTTGATGACCAATTTATGCACATATGGAATCATGTAGTAGCCAAAAAGTGTTTAACAAATCAAAATACATTTTATATTTGAGATTATTCAAATAGCCACCCTTTGCCTTTGACAGCTTTGCACACTCTTGGCATTCTCTCAACCAACTTCACCTGGAATGCTTTTCCAACAGTCTTGAACGAGTTCCCACATATGCTGAGCACTTGTTCGCTGCTTTTCCTTCACTCTGTGGTCCGACTCATCCAAAACCATCTCAATTTGGTTGAGGTCGGGGGATTGTGGTGGCCTGTTCATCTGATGCAGCACTCCATCACTCTCCTTCTTGGTAAAATAGCCCTTACACAGCCTGGAGGTGTGTTGGGTCATTGTCCTGTCAAAAAAACAAATGATAGGTCCACTAAGGCCAAACAAGATGGGATGGCGTATCGCTGCAGAATGCTGTGGTATCCATGCTGGATACGTGTGCCTTGAATTTTAAATAAATCACAGACAGTGTCACTAGCAAAGCACCCCCAAACATAACACCTCCTCCTCCATGCTTCACGGTGGGAAATACACATGCGGAGATCATCCATTCACCCACACCGCGTCTCAGAATGACACATCGGTTGGAACCGAAAATCTGCAATTTGGACTACAGACCAAAAGACAAATTTCCACCTGTCTAATGTCCATCTCTCGTGTTTCTTGGCCCAAGCAAGTCTCTCCTTATTGGTGTCCTTTAGTAGTGGTTTCTTTGCAGCAATTCAGTCTCCTCTGAACAGTTGACGTTGAAATGTGTCTGTTGTGTACTTGAACTCTGTGAAGCATTTATTTGGCCTGCAATTTCTGAGGCTGGTAACTCTAATGAACTTATCCTTTGCAGCAGAGGTAACTCTGGGTCTTCCATTCCTGTGGCGGTCCTCATGAGAGCCAGTTTCGTCACAGCGCTTGGTTTTTGCGACTGCACTTAAGGAAACTTTCAAAGTAGTTGAAATTTTCCAGATTGACTGACCTTCATGTCTGAAAGTAATGATGGACTGTCATTTCTCTTTGCTTATTTGAGCTGTTCTTGCCATAATATGGACTTGGTCTTTTACCAAATCGGGCCATCTTCTGTATTCCACCCAAACCTTGTCACAACACAACTGATTGGCTCAAACGCATTAAGTAGGAAAGAAATTCCACAAATTAACAAGGCACACCTGTTAATTGAAATACATTCCAGGTGACTACCTCATGAAGCTGTTTGAAAGAATGCCAAGAGTGTGCAAAACTGTCAAGGCAAAGGGTGGCTATTTGAATAATCTCAAATATATTTTGATTTGTTTAACACTTTTGGTTACTACATGATTCCGTGTGTTATTTCATAGTTGGTCTTCACTATTCTACAAGGTAGAAAATAGTAACAATAAATTAATCCTTGAATGAGTAGGTGTTTAACTTTTGACCGGTAGTGTATATTTGAACATCTTGGCCATGTTCTGTTATAATCTCCACCCGGCACAGCCAGAAGAGGACTGGCCACCCCTCATAGCCTGGTTCCTCTCTAGGCTCTGGCCTTTCTAGGGAGTTTTTCCTAGCCACCGTGCTTCTACACCTGCATTGCTTGCTGTTTGGGGGTTTAGGATGGGTTTCTGTACAGCACTTTGTGACATCAGCTGATGTAAGAAGGGCTTTATAAATACATTTGATATTAGACCCCTTATTTTTGGCACTACTAAAAACAGGACAGGAGATATGTTTATTCCAAGTTAATCAACATTGCCAAGATTATTATTTCTCACCTGTACAGCATTACAGTGCCAACAGATACTCTACACACCCTTTCAAAATGTGTTCACCTTTTGTGAATTGGCAGAGCTTAAAGATCCTTACGGGAAACTTGTTTCTCCTGAGGAGATGCATATACAGTGCATTCACAAACTATCCAGACCCCTTGACTTCTTCCACATTTTGTTACAGCCTTATTCTAAAATGAATTAAAAAATGTTCCCCCTCATCAATCTACACTCCAATGACAAAGCAAAAACAGGTTTAGAAATTTTTGCAAATTTATAAAAAAAAATACAACACATTTACATAATTATTCAGACTCTTTACTTTGAAGCAGCTTTGACAGCAATTACAGCCTCAATTCTTCTTGGGTATGACGCTACAAGCTTGGCACACCTGTATTTGGGGAGTTTCTCCCATTCTTCTCTGCAGATCCTCTCAAGCGCTGTCAGGTTGGATGGGGAGCATCGCTGCACACCGATTTTCAGGTCTCTCTCTATTTGAGAGCGAGCGAGAGAGAGAGAGAGAGAGAGCGCGAGAGAGAGAGCGAGAGAGAGCGAGAGAGAGAGAATGTTCGATCGGGTTTAAGTC